>NC_057813.1:657678905-657710432 GCF_018294505.1 Triticum aestivum | reverse complement strand
CAAGGGAAGGGGGCGGCGCCCCCCCTTTCCTTCTCCCTCTCTCCATCTCCTTCCTTCCCCGTCTCTTCCCTTGTTGGAAACCTATTAGGAATAGGATTCCTAGTAGGAATCCTACTTGGGCACGCCCCATGAGGGCCCGCCAGCCTCCTCCCTTGCTCCTTTATATACGGGGGCAGGGGGCACCCTAGAACACACAAGTTGACACTTGTTCAGCTGTGTGCGGTGCCCCCTCCACAGTTACACACATCGGTCATCTCGTCGTAGTGCTTAGGCGAAGCCCTGCACCGGTAACTGCATCATCACCATCACTACGTCGTCGCGCTGAAGAAACTCTCCCTCGACCTCAGCTGGATCTAGAGTTCGTGGGACGTCATCAAGATGAACGTGTGCTGATCGTGGAGGTGTCGTACCTTCGGTGCTAGGATCGGTCGGATCGTGAAGACGTACGACTACATCAACCGCGTTGTCATAACGCTTCCGCTTTTGGTCTACGAGGGTACGTAGACAACACTCTCCCCTCTCGTTGCTATGCATCACCTATATAGATCTTGCGTGATCGTAGGAATTTTTTTGAAATTACGGCGTTCCGCAATAGTGGCATCCGAGTGATACATTTCCAACGTATCTATAATTTTTTATTGTTCCATGCTATTATATTATCTGTTTTGGATGTTTAATGGGCTTTATTATACACTTTTATATTATTTTTGGGACTAACCTATTAACCGAAGGCCCAGTGCAAATTGTTGTTTTTTGCCTATTCATTGTTTCGCAGAAAAGGAATATCAAACGAAGTCCTAACGAATGAAACCTTCGGGAGAGTTATTTTTGGAACAAATGTGATCCAGAGAACTTGGAGTGGACGTCAAGATAGCTGCGAGGAAGCCACAAGGCAGGGAGGTGCGCCAGCCCTCCTGGGCGCGCCCCCACCCTCGTGGGCCCCTCGCAGCTCCACCAACCTACTTCTTCCTCCTATATACACCCATATACCCCGAAAAGATCCAGGAGCACCATAGATCGGGAGTTCCGCCGCCGCAAGCCTCTGTAGCCATCAAACACCTCTCGGGAGCCCGTTCCAGCACCCTACCGAGGGGGAATCCATCACCGGCGGCCATCTTCATCATCTCATCGCTCTCCATGACGAGGAGGGAGTAGTTCACCCTTGGGGCTGAGGGTATGTACCAGTAGCTATGTGTTTGATCTCTCCCTCTCGTGTTCTTGAGGTGATACGATCTTGATGTATCGCGAGCTTTGTTATTATAGTTGGATCTTATGATGTTTCTCCCCCTCTACTCTCTTGTAATGGATTGAGTTTTCCCTTTGAAGTTATCTTATCGGATTGAGTCTTTAAGGATTTGAGAACACTTGATGTATGTCTTCCATGTGCTTATCTGTGGTGACAATGGGATATTCACGCGATCTACTTGATATATGTTTTGGTGATCAACTTGCGGGTTCTGTGACCTTGTGAACTTATGCATAGGGGTTGGCACACGTTTTTGTCTTGACTCTCCGGTAGAAACTTTGGGGCACTCTTTGAAGTTCTGTTTGTTGGTTGAATAGATGAATCTGAGATTGTGTGATGCATATCGTATAATCATACCCACGGATACTTGAGGTGACATTGGAGTATCTAGGTGACATTAGGGTTTTGGTTGATTTGTGTCTCAAGGTGTTATTCTAGTACGAACTCTATGATAGATTGAACGGAAAGAATATCTTCGTGTTATTTTACTACAGACTCTTGAATAGATCGATCAGAAAGGATAACTTTGAGGTGGTTTTGTACCCCACAATAATCTCTTCATTTGTTCTCCGCTATTAGTGACTTTGGAGTGACTCTTTGTTGCATGTTGAGGGATAGTTATATGATCCAATTATGTTATTATTGTTGAGAGAACTTGCACTAGTGAAAGTATGAACCCTAGGCCTTGTTTCGAAGCATTGCAATACCGTTTGTGCTCACTTTTATCATTAGTTACCTTGTTGTTTTTATAATTTCAGATTACAAAAACCTATATCTACCATCCATATTGCACTTGTATCACCATCTCTTCGCCGAACTAGTGCACCTATACAATTTACCATTGTATTGGGTGTGTTGGGGACACAAGAGACTCTTTGTTATTTGGTTGTAGGGTTGTTTCAGAGAGACCATCTTCATCCTATGCCTCCCTTGGATTGATAAACCTTAGGTCATCCACTTGAGGGAAATTGGCTAATGTCCTACAAACCTCTCCACTTGGAGGCCCAACAACGTCTACAAGAAGAAGGTTGCGTAGTAGACATCATGATCCAGGTCTATGCGTAGATGTTATATGCACGAGTAGAACACAAAGAGTTGTGGGCGATAATAGTCATACTGCTTACCAGCATGTCATACTTTGATTTGGCGGTATTGTTGGATGAAGCGGCTCAAAGCGACATTATGCGTATGCTGACGCGAGACTGGTTCTACCACGTGCTTTGCACATAGGTGGCTGGTTAGTGTCTGTTTCTCCAACTTTAGTTGAATCGAGTGTGACTACGCCCGGTCCTTGTTGAAGGTTAAAACAGCACACTTGACGAAAAATGGTTGTGGTTTTGATGCATAGGTAAGAACGGTTCTTGCTAGAAGCCCGTAGTAGCCACGTAAAACTTGCAACAACAAAGTAGAGGATGTCTAACTTGTTTTTGCAGGGCTTGCTGTGATGTGATATGGTCAAAGCATGATGTGATATAATTTTTTGTATGAGATGATCATGTTTTGTAACAATGTTATCTGCAACTGGCAGGAGCCATATGGTTGTTGCTTTATTGTATGCGATGCAAGCGCCATGTAAATGTTTTACTTTATCACTAAGCGGTAGCGATAGTCGTAGTAACACTAGTTGGCGAGACGACAACAATGCTACAATGGAGATCAAGGTGTCGCGCCGATGACGTTGGAGATCATGACGATGCTTCGATGATGGAGATCATGAGCACAAGATGATGATGGCCATATCATGTCACATATTTTGATTGCATGTGATGTTTATCCTTTATGCATCTTATTTTGCTTAGAACGTCGGTAGCATTATAAGATGATCCCTTACTAAATTTCAAGGTACAAGTGTTCTCCTTGAGTATGCACCGTTGCTACAGTTCGTCGTGCTGAGAGACCATGTGATGATCGGGTGTGATAAGCTCTACATTCACATACAACGGGTGCAAGCCAGTTTTGCACACGCAGAATACTCGGGTTAAACTTGACGAGCCTAGAATATGCAGATATGGCCTCGGAACACTGAGACAGAAAGGTCGAGCGTGAATCATATAGTAGATATGATCAATATAGTGATGTTCACCATTGAAAACTACTCCATCTCACATGATCATCAGACATAGTTTAGTTGATTTGGATCACGTGATCACTGAGATGATTAGAGGGATGTCTATCTAAGTGGGAGTTTTTAAGTAATATGATTAATTGAACTTTAATTTATCATGAACTTAGTACCTGATAGTATTTTGCATGTCTATGTTGCTGTAGATCAATGGCCCGTGCTACCATTTCTTTGAATTTTAATGTGTTCCTAGAGAAAGCTAAGTTGAAAGATGATGGTAACAACTACATGGACTGGGTCCGTAACTTGAGGATTACCCTCATTGCTGCACAGAAGAATTACGTCATGGAAGCACCCTTACGTGTACCACCCGCGCCCAGCAACTGCAAACATTGTGAATTCCTGGCAGACGCGTGTTGATGACTACTCGATAATTCAGTGTGCCATGCTTTACGGCTTAGAACCGAGACATCAACGACGTTTCGAACTTCATGGAGCATATGAGATGTTTCAGGATTTTAAGTTAATATTTCAAGCAAATGCCTGGATTGAGAGATATGAAGTCTCCAATAAGTTCTACAGCTGTAAAATGGAGGAGAATAGTTCTGTCAGTGAACACATACTGAGAATGTCTGGGTACGACAACCACTTGACTCAAATGGGAGTTAATCTTCCCGAGATAGTGTCATTGACGGAGTACTTCAATCACTGCCACCAAGCTACAAAAGCTTCGTGATGAACTATAATATGCAAGGGATGAACAAGACTATTCCCGAGCTCTTCGCGATGCTAAAGGCCACGGAGGTAGAAATAAAAAAAGAAGCATCAAGTGTTGATGGTCAACAAGACCACTAGTTTCAAGAAAAAGGGAAAAGGGAAGAAGGGTAACTTCAAGAAGAACGACAAAAAGGTTGCTGCTCAAGAGAAGAAACCCAAATCTGGACCTAAGCCTGAAATTGAGTGCTTCTACTTCAAAGGGACTGGTCACTGGAAGCGGAACTACCCCAAGTATTTGGCGGATAAGAAGGATGGCAAAGTGAAAGGTATATTTGATATACATGTTATTGATGTGTACTTAACTAATGCTCGCAGTAGCGCCCGGGTATTTGATACTGGTTCTGTTGCTCATATTTGCAACTCAAAACAGGGGCTACGGATTAACCGAAGATTGGCTAAGGACAAGGTGAAGATGCGCGTGGGAAATGGTCCCAAAGTCGATGTGATCGCGATCAGCATGCTACCTCTACATCTACCATCGGGATTAGTTTTAGACCTCAATAATTGTTATTTGGTGCCAGTGTTCAGCATGAACATTGTATCTGGATCTTGTTTAGTGCGAGACGGTTATTCATTTAAATCAGAGAATAATGGTTGTTCTATTTATATGAGTAATATCTTTTATGGTCATGCACTCCTGCTGAGTGGTCTATTTTTATTGAATCTCCATAGTAGTGATACACATATTCATAGTGTTGAAGTCAAAAGATTGAAGTTTAATAATGATAGTGCAACTTATTTGAGGCACTGCCATTTGGGTCATATCGGTGTAAAGCGCATGAAGAAACTCCATGTTGATGGACTTTTGGAATCACTTGATTATGAATCACTTGGTTCTTGCGAACTGTGCCTTATGGGCAAGATGACTAAAACTCCGTTCTCCGGAATAATGGAACGAGCTACTGACTTGTTGGAAATAATGCATACCGATGTATGCGGTCCAATGAATATTGAGGCTCATGGTGGGTATCGTTATTTTCTTACCTTCACAGATGATTTGAGCAGATATGGTTATATCTACTTAATGAAGCGTAAGTCTGAAACATTTGAAAAGTTCAAAGAATTTCAGAGTGAAGTGGAAAATCATCTTAACAAGAAAATAAAGTTTCTACAATCTGATCTTAGAGGAGAATATTTGAGTTACGAGTTTGGTCTTCATTTGAAACAACATGGGATAGTTTCACAATTAACGCCACCTGGAACACCACAGCTAAATGGTGTGTCCGAACGTCGTAACTTGATATGGTGCAATCTATGATGACTCTTACTGATTTACCGCTATCGTTTCGGGGTTATGCTCTAGAGACGGCTGCATTCACTTTAAATAGGGCACCATCAAAATCCATTGAGACGACGCCTTATGAACTGTGGTTTGGCAAGAAACCAAAGTTGTCGTTTCTTAAAGTTTGGGGCTGCGATGCTTATGTGAAAAAGCTTCAACCTGATAAGCTCGCACCCAAATCGGAGAAGTGCGTCTTCATATGATACCCAAAGGAAACTTTTGGGTACACCTTCTATCACAGATCCGAAAGCAAAATCTTTGTTGCTAAGAATGGATCCTTTCTAGAGAAGGAGTTTCTCTCAAAAGAAGTGAGTAGGAGGAAAATAGAACTTGATGAGGTAGTTGTACCTTCTCCCTTATTGGAAAGTAGTTCATCATAGAAATCAGTTCTCGTGATTCCTACACCAATTAGTGAGGAAGCTAATGATGATGATCATGAAGCTTCAGATCAAGTTACTACCGAACCTTGTAGGTCTTCCAGAGTAAGATCCGCACCAGAGTGGTACGGTAATCCTGTTCTGGAAGTCATGTTACTAGACCATGATGAACCTACGAACTATGAGGAAGCGATGATGTGCCCAGATTCCGCAAAATGGCTTGAAGCCATGAAATCTTAGATGGGATCCATGTATGTGAACAATGTGTGGACTTTGATGGACTCGCCCGATGATCGGCAAGCCATAGAAAATTAATGGATCTTTAAGAACAAGACCAATGCAGACGGTAATGTTACTATTTACAAAGCTCGACTTGTTGCGAAAGGTTTTCAACAAGTTCAAGGAGTTGACTACAATGAGACTTTCTCACCTGTAGTGGTGCTTAAGTCTGTCCGAATCATGTTAGCAATTGTTGCATTTTATGATTATAAAATTTAGCAAATGGATGTCAAAACTGCATTCCTAAATGGATTTCTGGAAGAAGAATTGTATATGATGCAACCGGATGGTTTTGTCGATCCAAAGGGTGCAAACAAAATGTGCAAGCTCCAGCGACCCATTTATGGACTGGTGCAAGCCTCTCGTAGTTGGAATAAATGCTTTGATAGTGTGATCAAAGCATATGGTTTTATACATACTTTTGGAGAAGCTTGTGTTTACAAGAAAGTGAGTGGGAGCTCTGTAGCATTTCTAATCTTATATGTAGATGACTTATTGTTGATTGGAAATGATATAGAATTTCTGGATAGCATAAAGGGATACCTGAATTTGAATTAGAGTTTTTCTATGAAAGACCTCGGAGAAGTTGCTTACATATTGGGGATCAAGATCTATAGAGATAGATCAAGATGCTCAATTGGACTTTCACAAAGCACATACCTTGATAAAGTTTTGAAGAAGTTCAAAATGGATCAGTCAAAGAAAGGGTTCTTGCCTATGTTACAAGGTGTGAAGTTGAGTCAGACTCAATGCGCGACCACTGCAGAAGATAGAGAGAAAATGAAAGTCATTCCCTATGCTTCAGCCATAGGTTCTATCATGTATGCAATGCTGTGTACCAGACCTGATGTATGTCTTGCTATAAGCATAGCACGGAGGTACGAAAGTAATCCTGGAGTGGAGCACTGGACAGCGGTCAAGAACATCCTAAAATTCCTGAAAAGGACTAAGGATATCTTACTCGTTTATGGAGGTGAAAAAGAGCTCGTCGTAAATGATTACGTCAATGCAAGCTTTGACACTGATACGGATGACTCTAAGTCGCAAACCAGATACATATTTTTATTGAATGGAGGAGCTGTCAGTTGGTGCAGTTCCAAGCAGAGCGTCGTGGCGGGATATATGTGTGAAGCGGAGTATATTGCTGCTTCAGAAGTAGCAAATGAAGGAGTTTGGATGAAGGAGTTCATATCCAATCTAGGTGTCATACCTAGTGCATCGGGCCTATTGAAAATCTTTTATGACAATACTGGTGCAATTGCCTTGGCAAAGGAATCCATATTTCACAAGAGAACCAAGTACATCAAGAGACGCTTCAATTCCATCCGTCATCAAGTGTCGGAAGGGGACATAGAGATTTGCAAGATACACACGGATCTGAATGTTGCAGACCCGTTGACTAAGCCTCTTCCATGAGCAAAACATGATCAGCACCAAAGCTCCATGGGTGTTAGAATCATTACTATGTAATCTAGATAATTGACTCTAGTTCAAGTGGGAGACTGAAGGAAATATGCCATAGAGGCAATAATAAAGTTATTATTTATTTCCTTTATTCATGATAAATGTTTATTATTCATGCTATAATTGTATTAACCGGGAACTTAGTACATGTGTGAATACATAGACAAAACATATAGTCCCTAGTATGCCTCTACTTGACTAGCTCGTTAATCAAAGATGGTTATGTTTCCTAACCATAGACATGTGTTGTCATTTGATCAACGGGATAACGTCATTAGGAGAATGATGTGATGGACATGACCCATCCGTTAGCTTAGCATTATGATCGTGTCAGTTTCATTGCAACTGCTTTCTTCATGACTTATACAAGTTCCTCAGCCTTTGAGATTATGCAACTCTTGAATGCCGGAGGAACACTTTGTGCGCTACCAAACATCACAATGTAAATGGGTGATTATAAAGGTTCTCTACAGGTGTCTCCGAAGGTATTTGTTGGGTTGGCATAGGTCGAGATTAGGATTCGTCACTCTGTGTTTCGGAGAGGTATCTCTGGGCCCTCTCGGTAATACTCATCACTATAAGCCTTGCAAGCATTGTGACTAATGAGTTAGTTGAAGGATGAAGTATTACGGAACGAGTAAAGAGACTTTCCGGTAACGAGATTGAACTAGGTATTGAGATACCGACGATCGAATCTCGTGCAAGTAACATACCAATGACAAAGGGAACAACGTATGTTGTTACGTGGTTTGACCGATAAAGATCTTCATAGAAAATGTAGGAAGCAATATGAGCATCCAGGTTTCGCTATTGGTTATTGAACGGAGACCTGTCTCGGTCATGTCTACATAGTTCTCGAACCTGTAGGGTTCGCATGCTTAACGTTCGATGACGATTGGTATTATGAGTTTTTGTGATATGATGTACCGAAGATTTTTCAGAGTCCCGGAGGTGATCACAGACATAACGAGGAGCCTCGAAATGGTCTAGACATAAAGATTGATATATTGGACGAATATATTCGGACACCGGAAGTGTTCCGAAGAAGTTTCGGATAAAACCGGAGTGCCGGAGGGTTACCGGAACCCCCCGGGGGAACTAGTGGGCCTTGATGGGCCTTAGTGGAGAGAGAGGAAGGCCGTAGGAGGGCTTACCCCCCCTCGATTCTGAATAGGACAAGGGAAGGGGGGCGGCGCCCCCCCTTCCTTCTCCCTCTCTCCCTCTCCTTCCTTCCCCCTCTCTTCCCTTGTTGGAAACCTACTAGGAATAGGATTCCTAGTAGGAATCCTACTTGGGGCGCACCCCATGAGGGCCAGCCGGCCTCCCCCTTGCTCCTTTATATATGGGGGCAGGGGGGCACCCTAGAAGACACAAGTTGACAATTGTTTAGCCGTCAGCAGTGCCCCCCTCCATAGTTACACACCTCTGTCATATCGTCGTAGTGCTTAGGCAAAGCCCTGCGCCGGTAACTTCATCATCACTCTTCGCTATGTGCGTTCGGTTTATTCGGTTTGCATGGTTCAGTTTATACGGTTTTCCGGTTTATACGGTATTAATACTTCGGTTTATACGGTATGATATTAAAATATGGTTCGGTTTTGTTATATAGCAAATTATTTCGGTATATACCATAATAACCAAAGTTGACGCGAATTTGAAGATGACATACTATATTTGACATCCTTACAAATCCAAACACATACTTTTTAAATACAAATGGTATATAACTTTATATAAGTATATATGCATGCCTCAATTCATGCCTTGAAAGGTTATGGACGATGTGGTTAGCATTTTTGCAAGAGAAAAATTACTATGTTACAAGAAAAAAAGGATGTTCTTTGCGGGAAATTTTACTCTTATACAAAAAAAATGACTACTTGTATCGTTGTTTGCCTAAAGAAATATATATTTTTTATTTTTGGTTTATTCGGTTAACCATTCGGTTTTTCGGTATATACCATAAAAACCGAAATTCAAAACGGTATGAAAAGTTCATACCATATCGAAACCAGAAACCATAAAAACCGTGAATTCGGTTTGGTTCGGTTTATTTTCGGTATGGTTTTTTGGTTCAGTTTTAAAATGCACAGAGTGAATCTCACTGTCACCACACCTTCGTGCTGACGAAACGCTCCCTTGACCTCAGCTGGATCTAGAGTTCGTGGGACGTCACCGAGCTGAACGTATGTAGACCGTGGAGGTGCTGTACCTTAGGTGCTAGGATCGGTCGGATCGTGAAGACGTACGACTACATCAACCGCGTTGTCATAACGCTTCCTCTTTCGGTCCACGAGGGTACATAGACAACACTCTCCCATCTCGTTGCTATGCATCACCTATATAGATCTTGCGTGATAATAGGAATTTTTTTGAAATTACCGCGTTCCCCAACAGTTCGGACACCGGAAGTGTTCCGGATAAGTTTCGGATAAAACAAGAGTACCGGGGGTTACCGGAACCCCCCCCCCCCGGAATCTATTGGGCCTCATGGGCCTTAGTGGAGAAGATAGAGGGCGGCCAGGAGGTGCCCCCCTTGCCCTAGTACGAATTGGACAAGGGGTGGGGGCGGCGCCCCCCTCTCCTTCCTTCTCTCCACCTCCTCCTTCCCCCTTCTCCATGTTGGAATAGGAAAGGGGGGGCAAACCTACTTGGAGTAGGATTGCCCCCCCCTTGGCGCGCCCCCTCCTATGGCCGGCGCCTCCCTCCCTCCTTTGTATACGGGGCAGGGGGCACCCTAGAACACACAAGTTGATCAAGTTGATCTTTTAGCCATGTGCGGTGCCCCCTCCACAGATTTCCATCTCGGTCATATATCATCGTAGTGTTTAGGTGAAGCCCTGCGCCGGTAACTTCATCATCACCGTCACCATGTTGTCGTGCTGACGAAACTCCCCCTCGACCTCAGCTGGATCTAGAGTTCGTGGGACGTCACCGAGTTGAACGTGTGTAGATCGCGTAGGTGCCGTAGCTTCAGTGCTAGGATCGGTCGGATCGTGAAGACGTATGACTACAGCAACCGCGTTTTCATAACGCTTCCGCTCTCGGTCTACGAGGGTATGTAGACAACACTCTCCCGTCTCGGTTCTATGCATCACCTATATAGATCTTGCATGATCGTAGGAATTTTTTTGAAATTACTGCTTCCCCAATAGTTCGGGCACCGGAAGTGTTTCGGATAAGTTTCGGATAAAATCGGAGTACTGGGGATTACCGGACCCCCCCCACCCGGGAAACTATTGGGCCTCATGGGCCTTAGCGGAGAAGAGAGGGGGCGGCCAGGAGGTGGCGCGCGCCCCCCTTGCCCTGGTCTGTATTGGACAAGGGGAGGGGCAGCGCCCCCCCTCTCGTTCCTTCTCTCCACCTCCTCCTTCGCCCTTCTCCTTGTTGGAATAGGAAAGGGGGGCAAACCTACTTGGAGTAGGATTGCCCCCCTTGGCGCGCCTCCTCCCACGGCCGGCCTCCTCCTCCCTCCCTCCTTTATATACGAGGGCAGGGGGCACCCTAGAACACACAATTTGATCAAGTTGACCTTTTAGACATGTGTGGTACCCGCCTCCACAGATTTTCACCTCGGTCATACCGTCGTAGTGCTTAGGCGAAGCCCTGCGCCGGTAACTTCATCATCACCGTCACCACGCCGTCGTGCTGACGAAACTCTCCCTCGACCTCATCTGGATCTAGAGTTCGTGGGACGTCACCGAGCTGAACGTGTGTAGTGCACGGAGGTGCCGTACCTTCAGTGCTAGGATCGGTCGGATCTTGAGGCGTACGACTACATCAACCGCGTTGTCATAACACTTCCGCTTTCCGTCTGCGAGGGTACGTAGACAACACTCTCCCCTCTCGTTGCTATGCATCACCTATATAGATGTTGCGTGATCGTAGGAATTTTTTTGAAATTACCGTGTTCCCCAACAGTTCGAACACCGGAAGTGTTCCTGATAAGTTTCGCATAAAACCGGAGTACCGTGGGTTACCGGCACCCCCTGGGAAGCTATTGGGCCTCATGGTCCTTATTTGATAAGAGAGAGGGCGGCTAGGAGGTGGCGCGCGCCCCACCTTGCCCTAGTCCGAATTGGACAAGGGGAGGGGGCGGCACCCCCGCTCCTTCTCTCCACCTCCTCCTTCCCCCTTCTCCTTGTTGGAATAGGAAAGGGGGTCGAAACCTACTTGGAGTAGGATTGCCCCCCCTTGGCACGCCTCCTCCCATGGCCGGCCTCCTCCTCCCTCCCTCCTTTATATACGGGGGCAGGGGGCACCGTACCCTAGAACACACAAGTTGATCAAGTTGATCTTTTAGCCGTGTGTGGTGCCCCCTCCACATATTTCCACCTCGGCCATATCGTCATTGTGCTTAGACAAAGCCCTGCGCCGGTAACTTCATCATCACCGTCACCTCAGCTAGATCTAGAGTTCGTGGGACGTCACCGAGCTGACCATGTGCAGATCACGGAGGTGCCGTACCTTCGGTGCTAGGATCTGTCGGATCGTGAAGACGTACGACTACATCAAGCGCATTGTCATAACGCTTCCACTTTTGGTATACGAGGGTACATAGACAACAATCTCCCCCCTCGTTGCTATGGATCACCTAGAGATAGATCTTGCATGATCGTAGGAATTGTTTTTTTTGAAATTATTGCGTTCCCCAACAGTGGCATCCAAGCCAGGTCTATGCGCAGATGTTATATGCACGAGTAGAATACAAAGAGTTGTGGGCAATAATAGTCATACTGCTTACCAGCATGTCATACTTTGATCCAGCGGTATTATTGGATGAAGCGTCTCAGACCGACATTACGCGTACGCTTACGCGAGACTGGTTCTACCGACGTGTTTCGCACATAGGTGGCTGGTGAGTGTCTGTTTCTCCAACTTTAGTTGAATCGAGTGTGGCTACGCCCGGTCCTTGTTGAAGGTTAAAACAGCATACTTGACGAAATATCGTTGTGGTTTTGATACTTAAGTAAGAACGGTTCTTGCTAGAAGCCCGTAGCAGCCACGTAAAACCTGCAACAATAAAGTAGAGGACGTCTAACTTGTTTTTGCAGGGCTTGTTGTGATGTGATATGGTCAAGGCATGATGTGATATAAATTGTTGTATGAGATGATCATGTTTTGTAACAAAGTTATCAGCAACTGGTAGGAGACATATGGTTGTCGCTTTATTGTATGCAGTGCAATCGCCATGTAATTGTTTTACTTTATCACTAAGCGGTAGCGATAGTCGTAGTAACAATAGTTGGCGAGACGACAGCGATGCTAAGATGGAGATCAAGGTGTCACGCCGGTGACGATGGAGATCATGACGATGCTTCGGTGATGGAGATCATGAGCACAAGATGATGATGGCCATATCATGTCACGTATTTTGATTGCATGTGATTTTTATCCTTTATGCATATTATTTTGCTTAGTACGGCGGTAGCATTATAAGATGATCTACTAAATTTCAAGGTACAAGTGTTCTCCCTGGGTATGCACCGTTGCTACAGTTCGTCGTGCCGAGACACCACGTGATGATCGGGTGTGATAAGCTCTACGTTCACATAAAACGGGTGCAAGCCAGTTTTGCACACGCAAAATACTTGGGTTAAACTTGACGAGCCTAGCATATGCAAATATGGCCTCGGAACACTGAGACCGAAAGGTCGAGCGTGAATCATATAGTGGATATGATCAACATAGTGATGTTCACCATTGAAAACTACTCCATCTCACGTGATGATCGGACATGGTTTAGTTGATTTGGGTCACGTGATCACTTAGATGATTAGAGGGATGTCTATCCAAGTGGGAGTTCTTTTGTAATATGATTAATTGAACTTTAATTTATCCTGAACTTAGTACCTGGTAGTATTTTGCATGTCTATGTTGTTGTAGATCAATGGCCCGTGCTATCGTTCCCTTGAATTTTAATGCGTTCCTAGGGAAAGCTACGTTGAAAGATGATGGCAGCAACTACACGGACTGGATCCATAACTTGAGGATTATCCTCATTGCTGCACAGAAGAATTATGTCCTAGAAGCACCATCAGGTGTACCACCCGCGCACGCAACTGCAGACATTGTTAATGCCTGGCAGACGCGTGTTGATGACTACTCTATAGTTCAGTGTGCCATACTTTATGGCTTAGAACCGAGAGTTCAACGAAGTTTTGAGCGTCATGGAGCATATCAGATGTTCCAGGAGTTGAAGTTAATATTTCAAGCAAATGCCCGGATTGAGAGATATGAAGTCTCCAATAAGTTCTACAGCTATAAAATGGAGGAGAATAGTTTTGTCCGTGAACATATACTCAGGATGTCTGGGTACCACAATCACTTGACTCAAATGGGAGTTAATCTTCCTGATGATAGTGTCATTGACGGAGTACTTCAATCACTACCACCAAGCTACAAAAGCTTTGTGATGAACTATAACATGCAAGGGATGAACAAGACTATTCCCGAGCTCTTTGCGATGCTAAAGGTCGCGGAGGTAGAAATCAAAAAGGAGCATCAAGTGTTGATGGTCAATAAGACCACTAGTTTCAAGAAAAAGGGAAAACGGAAGAAGGAGAACTTCAAGAAGAACGACAAAAAGGTTGCTGCTCAAAAGAACAAACTCAAGTATGGATCTAAGCCTGAAACTGAGTGCTTATGCTGCAAAGTGACTGGTCATCGAAAGCGGAACTGCCCCAAGTATTTGGCGGATAAGAAGGATGGCAAAGTGAAAGGTATATTTGATATACATGTTATTGATGTGTACTTAACTAATGCTCGCAGTAGCCCCTGGGTATTTGATACTGGTTCTGTTGCTCATATTTGCAACTCTAAACAGAGGCTACGGATAAGGCAAAGATTGGCTTAGGACGAGGTGACGATGCGCGTGGGAAATGGTTCCAAAGTCGATGTGATCGTGGTCGGCACACTACCAATACATCTACCTTCGGGATTAGTTTTAGACCCGAATAATTGTTATTTGGTGCCAGCATTGAGCATGAACATTATATTAGGATCTTGTTTAATGCGAAACGGTTATGCATTTAAATCAGAGAATAATGGTTTTCTCTTCATATGAGTAATATCTTTTATGGTCATCCACCCCTGCTGAGTGGTCTATTTTTGTTGAATCTCGATAGTAGTGATAGACATATTCATAGTGTTGAAGCTAAAATATATAAGTTTAATAATGATAGTGCAACTTATTTGTAGCACTGCCGTTAGGGTCATATCAGTGTAAAGCGCATGAAGAAACTCCATGCTGATGGACTTTTGGAATCACTTGATTATGAATCACTTGTTGCTTGCGAACCGTGCCTCATGGGCAAGATGACTAAAAATTCGTTCTCTGGAACAATGGAACGAGCTACTGACTTGTTGGAAATAATACATACCGATGTATGTGGTCCAATGAGTATTGAAGCTCGTGGCGGGCATCGTTTTTTTCTTACCTTCAAAGATGATTTGAGCAGATATGGTTATATCTACTTGATGAAGCATAAGTATTAAACATTTGAAAAGTTCAAAGAATTTCAGAGTGAAGTGGAAAATCATCGTAACAAAAAAATAGAGGTTCTACGATCTGATCGTGGAGGAGAATATTTGAGTTACAAGTTTGGTATTCATTTGAAACAACATGGAATAGTTTCACAATTAACGCCACCTGGAACACCACGACAAAATGGCAGCGAAACGTAACAAGAGAGGCGCATATGCATGTTTGGAAGATTGTGTGTGTGTGTCGCAGAGAGAGGAGTGTCCGAATGGTAGAGAGAGGGTGTGTACATGTGTGTGTGTGTGTGTGTGTGTGTGTGTGTGTTAGAGAGTGGGGTGCGTGTAACGTCAGGATCGACAAGGTTATGATGTTGGGGTAATGGGAGAGCGATAGTATGAGTGCGACGAAGGGACACAAAGACAACGTCTGTTTGCCTTTGAGAGAGCTAGATAGACCTCGACAGCACGGCTGGCTAGGGGGTGTAAGGTTATGTGTGGTAGAGAGAGATAGCGGAGAGAGAGATGAATGCTTGTTTGTTGTAGAGAGACAACTAAATAGATGGGGGTAGCAAGACGAGCATGGCGGTGTGCCTTTTTTTGGATGGGAGAGAGACCAAGAGAACGCATCGCGTGGAGAGGTGTGGGTGCTTCAAAAGAGAGAGGGATGTGTGGACCTAGATAATGAGATGGGTGCTCATGTGTATGTTTTGAACATAGGACCTCCTGGAGGTGCACAGGCCTCATGTGTATGTTATAAGGAAGGAGTTGTCTAGGCATAGGGATGAAAACGGAGCGGAAACGGACAGAACTGAGTGCTACCACATTTGTTTTCATATTCTTTTGCAGAAGCGGAAACGAATACAGAAACCCCGAAAATGAATACGGAAATAGATACTACTGGAAACGGACACGGAGCGAATACAAAGCAGACACGGAAACATAAGTGGGTGTTGACCGGAACTTAAAACCCCTTTGAATCATAGAGAAATACACACAAACACAAACAAATTTACTGAATTGTTAATTAACATGGCTACAAAATAATATCATTGTGTTAACAGCTTACGTAGTACTAGAAGAACGCCCGTGCGCTGCAACGGGGCCACATTAACTTTAAGAGTTCAATATTACGACATTGGCGACCTTTTTTACCATCAAATCCTCACACACACTCTCCCTCCCTCTTCCTGACTCTCTCTCCCCCTCTCCCTCTCTCTAACACACACACATATCCATCTTATTGGGTACGGGACTATAATCCATCTATTTCACACACACACGCTATCAAACTTGTTTTACGTGATCTCGGTTTATGTAATCAATTAATTACGTGATCTCTGTTGTATGTTCTTTCTCTATTCCAAAATTCCACTCACGCGAGTAAGAAGTATTTCACTGTCTTATGCAAGTAGTTCAGTGCATACATATGCTACTTGTTCGTAATTGCAACCTGAATAGAGTAAAAAAAATCGGTACGGTGCATGGATGGATTGACGGGAACACACTGTCTAATGAAAAGGATCAGATTCACATTGGCATGCATAGGTGATTTGAAAATTTAAAAATATAGCATCTACATCTGCGCATCATGAGGAACAATTCCAGAGAAAAAAATTGATCCAGTTAAGTGTATCTTTGGATATTTCATTATCCACTTAGGCCATATTAGTATTACTTCCCACGTGGTGCACATCATCCTGATGCATGGGTGTGCCTCGGCCCTTACATTGCAAATGTTATTATTGCAGGAAGAGCACATATTCATAAGCTAACGGTTTCACAATGTGTTCTTGCTGATAGTAATTGAACCAAATGAAATGATGGACAAGCAGATTGATTAAGGAACTATAGGTAATACTTCATGCCGTAAGCATTGGTCAAAAAGTCAATTTGTAAGTAACAAAAAAAGGCCTAGAAGAATAGTTCTACCTAAATAAGTTTACTGCTGCACATGAGCAGATCCACACAAAGCAGAGGGGGCGTGGACCAGGCCGGTAACCAGGGGAAGGAACAGAGTAGAAGATTTACACCGCCGTCTCCACTGGATATGGTGTCTCCGCCGCATCTGTGGAGGCGTCGCGGCTCCGCCTCGGATGGTGCTCGTGGTTATGGTGAAGAGGAGGGGTGACACATGGGCGAAGAGGCAGGCGGTGCTTGTGGCCAAAAAAGTGGGTCGCTCGAGCTGCGGGAGGGAGGAGGGGATCGCCGGGAGGCGGCGAGATCGGTGGGCGGCAGCGGAGGCGTCCAGGTAGGGAAGTTGAGGTAGGACGCTGTGTTTTTTAAGGGAATTGCTTGTGAAAATAACGTGCGACGACGACTTAGCGAGCGGATCCCCTTAGAAAATACATAGCGAGCAGATTCCCTTAAAACTGGTAGGAATGGATACGATTGATGACGTTGATAAATAGTGGTGAATGTTGGCCTAATTTACTATCATCATGCATGGAAACAAATCATCAAGAAAAACAATACTTCCTATTACTACACTCATAGGAAGCTTCCTAATCTCTGCTACCAAACAGTTTCTACCCAAACAAGGAAGGAAGTTATGGACGTGATTCGGAAGGAAACAAACGTTATGAAGATTAATTAATTTAGATTTGATCTTTAGAGATTGATTGTGATTGATTCTTTTACATAAAGACATTACTAAATAATTTGCGTCAGTATGGAAAGTTCTGATCCGTTCAGTTTTTTTCGTTGTGTGAGAGGGTGAAGTGAAAATAAACCGGTGAAGTGGGGGAGGCGACGAAAAAAAATCTACGATGGTTAACCTATGGAAAAAAACCGGACGAAAGTGGTGGGACGAAAATTGACCGGCGGAGACTACCAACTGCTCCATTAGGAGTAGAGATTATAGTAGTACTGGACAATTGCACATAGAATCAAGCTGAGTACATGTGTGGTGATAGAAGTTGGGCCTCAAATGATCCATTCTACTCAGTGTGTCATTGTGTGTTTTTGGTGTGGTTGGGCTACAAAGCAGCCATAGGTTTATGATCAAAACGGAAATTCAATATTCACGGAAACGAAAAATTCCGTTTCTATGCATGTTCCACCGGAAAACACCGTTCCATTTTTGTTTCCATTTTCCCATAAAAATATTCATTTCCACTTCCGTTTTGCAAATTTCCATTTCCGTTTCCATATTTTCCCTCCGTTTCCATTTTTCCTTCGAAAAAACGGAATGTTTCCACTCCATTTTCATCCCTATCTAGGCGGTAAGCTCACTTGACTCTGAGCTTAGGAAGCCGTGGCTGCCTGCCTTGGTTCGCGGGAAATTGCATTGCAGCTAGCAAATCAATTGAGCTCTAATGAAGAAGACGATTACGTCAGGCCTCCATTGGATAAGGCAGGATATCTCTCTGAATGTTTACAAAAAATAAAGAGAAAATCATTGGACAGGGCAGGATATCTCTCTAAATGTTTACAAAAAATAAAGAGAAAATTGGGGCACAAAAAATAAAGAGAAAATTGGGGCACAAAAAATAAAGAGAAAATTGGGGCATTCTGAGAGTTGAACTCAGGACCTCTCACACCCAAAGCGAGAATCATACCACTAGGCCAAATGCCCTATCTTTATTAATATATTTCCAAATCCATATATATATTCATAAAATATATATTTGTTGACGAATTTGGTATTGTAAAATTTCATAGGTTTGTTAGGCATGGAAGAGCTTATCTTTTATTAAAAAAACAAACTGAGTGCCTGTGTAGATAAGAACTAATAGTTGTGATTATAACAACTTGTATATATGTTCCTCAGTCGGCAGTCGACAAGTTTGCCCTTCTATATAAATAAGCATATGACCGCGATCGACAAGTTTTGCCCTTCTATATAAACTATAGAAAAGGAGCATGTGCGTTGCAACGGAAGAAAAAAAAATAACGCACGCTCTTGACCCAACAACCGTCACTCAAGACAACGGTAGGTCCATCTCTTTTATTTTAGCAAGGCATCATATTTGTGTTGCTGCTTATCCTCCTTCTCACCCTCGCCGGCGATGGCCTCAGTGTTCACACAAAACAAAACGTGTTTGAATATGCTTAATCCTAAGGCGTCTCTCTCCCTCTCTCCTCCCTCTCCCTCTCCCGCTCTCGTTTTCTCTCACTCTCGCGATGAGAAATCTGTAGTTTTCCCCTAGGACGTTTTTCAGAGGTATGCATGTGTTGTTATCGATGTTTTTCCCCTATATGGTTATAGTGGGGTGTTTATTTGCAATCCGGACCGCCGCCGGTACGAAAGAAAAATGGATCATGCGCTATAAATTATAAGTTTGCTTCCAAAATAATATTTAAAAAATATTTAACATGTGAAATTAACATCATATTCAGATTTCACACATTTTTCTAATCAAATTTCATATATAACATGTTAAAATCGGAGTTACGGTCTAAAAGATACGGATAATTTAGAAAATCATTTGTTTGACTTAAATATCTTTCAAAATAATATTTAAAAATACCTAACAGGTAAAATTAATCTCATATTCATATTTTACATATTTTTCTAATCAAATTTTATATATAACATGTTCAAATCGGAGTTACGGTTTAAAAAATATGGATGATTTAGAAAAGCATTTGTTTGAATTAAATATGATGCGCGAATGAATTACCTAAAAGGTCAGGGGGGTTTCAGAAAATGTAAAATAACGGTTTGGGTGTGACTTAAATCCGGATAGCGGGTTGATTTCAAGAAAACACAAAGGCTTTTGTGTAAAATACAAAAAAAAGGATTCTTTCTTACTTAAAACAGGACTGCGGGATGAATTCTCTGAAACAAAGAGACTTTTCTGCAAAATGCCATGATGGACGCCCAGTAACCCAATTTTCTTTATTATTTAGTATAGATAAACTAAACACATGACCATGATCGGCAAGTTTTTCCTCTATATATACGACCGCCGGCATTGTCCTTGATGCGCATATCATTTAAGCCAATCTATCTCCACCTTAACTTACCTATTCTCTTCCGACACATACATTGCCTGCTAAAGAATTTGAATGTTTTCTGTGGATATTTATCTAGGCTCGTTGACTATTAAGTTCCAATGGTTCCAATGGCTCTCTGTATCTATGATTCATAAGGCGTTGGTAATATTTTTCCAGGTTGCATGGCTGACATGATACATCTGAATTGAATTCGTGGATTCAGAAAGTAAAGTTCAACGTCAGTCATTGATTTATTTACGACTGCAAAATCGAACCCCTTCCTAGCCCTCTCACATCTTGTGCGCTCCTGGCTGTCTGATTTTGTGATTTGATCATCCCTGACCGTTGGATCCATATAGCACTGCAATAGTACCCGCAAACTGTCCTATAGGTCCGCCACTCTCATGGCAAAATTGGAGGCCTGTGGTTGATTGTGCTGGCTTGCGGTTGATTGGGCCCTTGTACATACACGAACCCCATATGCTTACCCTCCGTCCTTCAGTACTCCACGCCGCTCTGCCTCTCCCGTTACATCCTCCATGTTGAAGGTGTTCCGAAGAGCATTGGAGGGGGTGGACCTAACAACCGTCATGGTGTTCTTCAGCAAGCCTTGCTGACCAGTCGGTCGCGCACCATGTATTCCCTTTCTGTTGGGATTGCAACATGGTCAATTAATTCATTCGAAGTTTACCAGGAGGAGATTAAACAAGGAAGTACAATCGCTAAATTAAATTTTCTTTTTGAAGAACATAGACCAAAACTTCCTCCTTCTAGATCCTATGCTTATATTGCACTAAGCTTCTGAAGTGTACTATGGTAAATCCCAAGTGCAGGCGGTGCTGGTATCCGTAGTTTCCTGTCATACCACTGAAATTATGCGACATGCTTGGGTGTAGAAAATGTCTTGGCTAGCTGATACCAGTTAACATTTGCTCCATGGGCAAGATCTTTCTGGTAGCACTTCGAGAATAGTGGACGGCCCGACAAGCTGGTTGGCTCCATGCTTATGTGTTGCTTATTATTATTCCTTAGTTACCTAGGCTCACTCCATGTATTTTATGGAAGAGTTCATGTTTAGCCAAGGATCTAGAAGTTACATAACTCATCTTGGGGAGCATGTTGCTACTCCGTTGTTTTGGTCATTACCAATTAATGTTACTATGCACTATACTACCTAGACAATGATACCCTATATAGACACCGCTTCATGTTTCCTAAATTTGCTGCGAATGTCTGGTTCTTTGCATTATTTAGTACTCCCTCCTTTCCTTTTTAGTCAGCGTTTTAGATTTGTATTAAGTAAAAAATTGTAAACTTTGACCAACTTTTTATATTAAAATATATCAACATCTACAGTACCGAAGAAATTTAATATTAAAATATATTATAGAATGCATGTAATAATATTGATTTGGTATTAAAAACATTGATATTTTCCTCTACAATCTTGATCAAACCTTACAAAGTTTGACTTCAACCAAAGCTAATATACAAAGTAAAAAGGACTGGAGGGAGTATGACTGAAGGCAGAGTTAGATATTGTTGGTTCTGACTATATATTTCTCCACTATTTGCACCATCGAAAGAAAAAACTAGGTTTATCTTTCGTCATTTTATTTATGAAAAACCCTATATTTTTCAAAACATGGACGGACGAGGCACGCGTGCCTGTGTGAATTATCGAGACAATGATGAAGTATGTATAAAAGACTCTCGAAAAGAAGATCGATCCCATCACATATGTATGCCGATCGGTATGTGTGGTGTAAACGTTGCTCTCAAGCAAGAAAGAGTCGACGCACTGTTTGTCGTACATGCACAAATTGATTTTCATGGCATCTAGAAGGAATTCATTTTTTCGGTAAAAAGAACAAAAAATGATCGACGTCCGATTACATTTATCGTACATGCAGAAATTGATTTTCATGGCATCTAGAAGGAATTCATTTTTTCGGTAAAAAGAACAAAAAAGAAATCAGGGGCATTCCGAGAATTGAACTGGGGACCTCTCGCACCCTAAGCAAGAATCATACCACTAGACCAAATGCCCTTCGATGTTCTGTTTTCCGAAAGTAAAAACTTATTCTATTACTATGATACATGCGTGAGTGCTGTCCACACGATGATCTGAATCTTTTCTTTTTTTCTAGAAAACACGACGACCTGAATCTGAGATGGCAGTCAACTCTCTTGTGGATTCTTGTTTCAAAAAAAAAAAAACCCCTCTCTTGTGGATCTGGCCATCATGCGAGCTTACATGACATGCACTCACAGTGATTGACAAACAGTTCAGAAAAGTTCGCCTAATAGTTTGGCATGAAGGGAGTATGTAATCTCCGTTGCTCCGTAGCCTAACAAACCTACCCGATCTGTACAAATATCCCTGGATCAGCAAGTTTGCCCTTCTATATACACTAGCCGAATGCCCTCGCGTTGGCATGGAATAACAATTCAAAAGGATAAGCATAGCATGCAGATTTTGACTGCGTTGCGGGCAAATATCTACATACACTTGCTTCTCTCCCTATATATACAGGCAATGACCTCACGCCACTTGAGTTTCTTTCCTTGGAACATGTGTTATATTATGTTTATTTAAGTCGAACTTAATTAACTTTGATTACATTCATAGAAATATCACCATTTACAATATCACATAGCTATACATTTCTCAAATTTTCTCTTAGTTATATTTTAGCTATTCTATTCTGTATAACATTATAATTGATGTGTTGAAAAAAAAGTGAATTGTTGGTGTAAATATGACGTTTACACAACTAAATATGCCAGTGCCGCCCAGCTATCCCGAGTGTCCCTTCTACGTCGTGACTCGTGACGGTGTCACCTCCCCAGTGCCGGCTCCCTCTAACTCCCTCATCCCATGTTGCATCTCCACGACCATGGCACTGCGTTAATTGCGCATTGCCCGTAGTGGCGGAGGTAGGAGGTGGCCAGCAGTGGCCTAGCCCTCCCCAACATCTTGATTTTCCCGCTATCATGCATATGAACGGTGGAGTATTGCCGCCTCTGAGCGAGTGCCGCTTCGAGCTACCAAAATCAATCAAGGTGAGCTCATGAGAGGTTGAACCCTACGAAATAGAAAGGGTTGGCAGTACTCGAAAATTAGTGAAGCTATAATAGATGGGTGCTTGTTGGCTCATTCATATCTCTAGCCCCTATTAACATATTTCTCTCAACAAGCAAGCACACCACTTCATCATGCAACATACATGGAAAAAGCTCCACCTCAACATGCAAACATGCATGTCCTAAAAACATGCAAACATATATGAGAATTTCCATTCTATTATACTAATATTTTACAACTATGCAATAATCAAACACAATACATCATATGCTAGCATGGAGAAGATTGGAAGTGGCGAGATGGTATTCGTTTGGAAGAAAAAGTTCGTCAGCGAGTGGTGGGATCGAAAACCGTGGGAGTGATGACATGGCATCATCAGAATGTAAGAAAATTCCAGAATGGGATGCTACTTTTTAGGAATAGCGGATACTATATATAGAGGCTAACGGACGCTTGTCATTTTCACTGATGGGATTAACTCTCTTTTTCTTTAGCAGATTACTGCGGTTGTTTTTCGGGTTTTATTTGCACTAGCTTGGGTTTTAATGATGGTCTAGTGATGTTTTTTATACATATATCATGTTGGGACGTTGGTGTTGGAGACGATATTTATTCTGAGAGGAGAGTGGAGTTGTTCGTTGCATGATTGTGGTGTCCTTTACATGTTTTTGACCGCTCGTGGTGGTTGTGTGAACCCACTCAGAGCTCCTATTCCACACTGAAACCTTGACATTGCTTCTATGTTGGACAGCCCACGAAGCTCTCGCTCGCTCAGCTCGGCTTCCTGCCCCACTCGCTCTCTTATTTTTTTCACTTGTTCCAGTACAAGCTCAAGAAAAAACAAGCTATAAATTTTCTTATATGCGAATTTTATAATCAGAAGATGTTAATGGATTTTTTACAAATGTCCGTGAATTTTTAAAATACTTGTGGATCTCAAACATTGTTTACGAACTTGAAAAAAAAGCTTCACAATTTAACACAGACTTTAAAAATGTTCATATATTTTTAAAATATTAACAAACTTTAGAAAATATTTAAGTTAATGACTAAAATGTGAAAAATAAATTACAATGTTTTTAAAAAAGAAAAAGGAATAATTGGGACTAGGAAAGATAGGAAAAATAAAAAAAATATCCAAAATCTGAAAATTTTCAAGAATTTTAAAAAACTTCACAAATTCGAAAAATTTCAAATTTTGAAAAAATTCATCAATTTCGAAAAAAAAGCTTTGAATTTGAATAAAAGTTCGTCAATTTTTAAAGAGGCAAATACACCAGAGGTACAACAAGTTGCACTTGATGACCACTTTGGTGCTTGATGTTGAAAAATACACAAAACTGATGCAAAAACTTGTGTTTTGGTGCACGTACGGTTCAAAAGCCAGATGCAGCCGTGTACAGCGCCACCTCGGCGTGACAGCATGGCGGCGAGTCCTATTGTCAGTGGCTGGAAGCCTTTGGGCGGGATGGAGTTTGGTCTTTTTTACAAATACCACCCTGATTTGATGCGGGTGGGCTGGAGTTAACTGAAACTCATCTATATGCGTACACATTGCCCTGTTCTGTGCGCCTCCTCTGTTTCGTTTCTCCTTTTCTCCAGCGATCAACTCGAGGCGGAGACGGCACTGGCGACCCTCGAGCACCGACGGTGAGGTGATGACGGAGGAGCCTCGGCGCCGCCCGCCCGGCGAGGAAGCACCACGCTATGGCGAGTCCTTTCTGCCCTTTCCGACGCCTCTCTGACCCCTCTCTCAGCCCTGCCCGTACCATGTTTTGGTTAGGGCAAAAGTTGTACTCGATCATGTCGTGGAGATGATTTATTTTTCGAGTTCTGAGTGTGGTATGATTAGCTATGGTTCCACAAAAGCATCGAGGCCCTGAAGATCTGATTCTTCTTAGGGTTTATCTTGGGTTTATAAAGTTGGTAGTTTTGTCATAGGATTTCGTTGAAGATCGTCATGAAAAATAATTTCAGTGGTTAAATAGGACCATGAGATGTCTAGGGACATTCTTTTGCCCATATGGTTATCAATGTGTGCAGGTAATATGAGAGATTAATTCAAACTGAATGTACACTTGTAACTGAATTTTTTTGGCAGTGTGTTAACTGAATTTTTGCACAACAGCTGAATGTAACTGAACTTTTGAACACATGAATTGTAGATAGTTTCAGTTAACAAAGATTGACAGAATAACCTATGGTTAGAGACAATCTTCTGCTCTCAAGGTTGACAATATATGCAAAGGGATATGCGAGAATAATTCAAACTGAATGTACGCATGTAACTATTTTTTGGACAGCTAGTTAACTGATTTTTTTACAGTGTATTAACTGATTTTTTTTCGACGGTGTGTAGTTAAACTGATTTTTTACTAGTTTCTGTTTACACTTTCAGTCAACAATCATTTTAGATAGGTTTAGTTTACAATTTGTTTGTTTAACTGAATACACATTTATCTTCTTATTTGAAATGCATATTTCTCTGTTTTCCTATTTGTTGTGTTAACTGCATATGCATTTATCGGTTAGCTGAACTTGTGTGTTAACTGAATTTGCAGGGCCTTTTGATGGTCTTTTTACTGTCCAGATACACCATAAAGGTTTCTTTTGTGGTAGTGGAAGCAATATGACATATCTTGACTATGAAGTGGACTTCTTTGACAATTGTGATAGTGACACTTGGTCTATATTGTGGATTGATGACTTCCTCAAGTAGTTGAGCTATGACAGAGGTGTTTCCAAGCATGACATATATTGGTGTCAACCTGGCAAGTCAGTAGCAGATGGTCTGAAGCAGATTACATGTGATGCTGACATACTGTTAATGATTGGTGCAACAATTGAGCACAAAAATTTGCTCCTCATTATTGACCATGGTGATACACTGCAAACTCTTACTGGAGATGATGTCACGGCATATGGAGTTCCTAAATTGCCCAAGGTTATCACTCCAATCAAAGACAACAAGGGGAAACATAATGTTAGCTTTACAAAAGAGGCCATTTTCACAGAATTTGCTTCATCTGGTGAAGGTCCAAAACAGAAGAGAGCAAAAAGAGATAGGAGGTTTGTTTCATTTGGTGAAGGTTGTAGTTCCTCAGGTACTGGTGTTGGTGATGAAGAAATTGACGAAGGATGGTTGAGCAGTGATACAGACCAACAAGATGCAGGCATTGAAGAAGAAACTGATGAGGAATTTCATGACAGTGACTTTGAACCAGATGTGGGGGATGATGACTTGTTTGATCAGAATGTGGACAAGGATGTGGATGATCACAGAGAGAGGGAGTTCATACCAGACATAGAAGCAGAACTTCCAGAAGATACACTTGACGACTCTCACCTGAATCTATCCAAAGAAGAAAAGGAGAAGTTAAAATACAATTTCAGAACATTTAACTCAGCTACTGATTTGAATGCACCCACCTTCAGGCTTGGAATGGTTTTTGCTGACATGAAAGAACTGAGACTTGCAATAAGTGCATACAGTGTTAGAAACAGAGTGAAGCTGAAGAAGACAAGGAATACTACAACTATATTAGTTGTAGTGTGCAAACCAGGATGCTCTTGGCAATTGAAGGCAGGCAAGGACAATAGGACAAACAACATCCTCATAAAGAAGTTTAATGGAGTACACACATGCACCAAGGCTTGGGATCTGAAGGTGTTGACTGCACCTTTTCTGACTAGAAAATTCAGAGAAGAGTTCGGAGACAATGAGAAAATGTCTCTGAAGAAATTTCAAGATAAAGTACAGGTTGAAGACAACATGATTCCAAAGAGAAGCAAGCTAGGAAGGGCAAGAAGGGCAGCAGTTGGGGAGATTAGGGGTGAAGATGATGACCAATACAAGTGGCTGTGGGATTATGGGCAGGAGCTTAGTAGAAGCAATCCTGGCAGCACATTTGTCCTTTGCACGAAGCAATTGACTAACGAGAAAACTAAAGTGACAAGAGACCATTTCTGCACTCTTTATTGGTCACTGGATGCTTGTAAGAGAGGGTGGCTTGCTGGTTGTAGACCCATCATTTTTCTGGATGGTTGTCATATAAAGACCAGGTTCAAGGGCAACATGTTAACAGCTATAGGAATTGACCCCAATGATTGTATATTTCCCATTGCCTTTGGTTTGTGTGAAGTGGAGTGTACTAGCAGCTGGGAATGGTTCTTGGCATCATTGAAGGCCGATCTTAATATATTCAACACATCGTCCTACACAATCATGAGTGACAAGCAAAAGGTCACTACTTGCTATTTCTCTTGACATTGCTTTCATTTGTGTACACTCATTTTGTGACAACATTCCTCTTACTTAAGTTGTTTGCTTGGTAGGGTCTAATAAATGCTGTGCAGAAGGTATTCCCACATGCAGAACACAGATTTTGTGTCAGGCATCTATACCAAAATTTCCACAAAGTGCATAAGGGTGAGCAGTTGAAGAATGATCTTTGGTCCATAGCAAGATCCACCAATGACATCGCATATCAGAAGAATATGGACCAGATAAAGTCACATAGTGAGGGTGCTTACAAATGGGTTGAGAAACTGGCTCCAAGAACATGGATAAAGGCCTTTTTTAACTCATTCCCCAAGTGTGATATATTGCTTAACAACATGTCAGAGGTATTCAACAGGTTAGCTCCTCACTTCTCTTCCTTCGCATTCAAAAGTTTTTGCAACTAGCATTCACATTGTAGTAGTGCTAAATTATTTGTCTGCCACTCCTAATTAATTGTAGTTACATACTCGAGGCAAGAGAACTACCAGTTGTTTCAGCATTGAACAACATGGACATCAAGTTAACCAACAGAATTGTTAGCAAACAGAGAGAGTCGGACAAGTGGACAGGGAGACTTTGCCCAAAGATCCAGAAGAAGCTGGACAAGTTTATTGAGTGGGCAGCTAATTGTATGGTCCAAGAAGCTGGTAAAGGGGTTTTCCAGGTAAAATCCTTTAACAACACATACTTGGTGGATCTCAACATGAACAACTGTGACTGTAAAAGATGGGAGTTGTCTGGAATACCATGTCATCATGCTGTTGCATGTGCTAGGCATGAAAGAATTGAGCCTGAAAGCTTGGTGCATCCATGCTATTCTATTGAGAGCTACAACAAGGCCTATGCGTACAAAGACTTTTTATGATAATCCACATCAAATCAGGGTGGTATTTGTAAAAAAGACCAAACTCCATCCCGCCCAAAGGCTTCCAGCCACTGACAATAGGACTCGCCGCCACGCTGTCACGCCGAGGTGGCGCTGTACACGGCCGCATCTGGCTTTTGAACCGTACATGCACCAAAACACAAGTTTTTGCACCAGTTTTGTGTATTTTTCAACATCAAGCACCAAAGTGGTCATCAAGTGCAACTTGTTGTACCTCTGGTGTATTTGCCTCATTTTTAAAAGTTGCAAATTTGAAAAACGTTCATGGATTTTGAAATAAAATTTCATTATTTTCGAAATCTCATGAATTTGAGAAAAAGGTTCATCAATTTTAAAAATGCTCATCTATTTAAAAAAGTTCACAAATTTAAGAGAAATTAATAAATTTTTAAAAGGAAAAGAGAAATTAAAAAAGAAATATAAGTAGGAAAATAAAAATTAGAAGAGAGCCGGCCAAACAAAAAAAAACTGAAATTAAAACCGCTCATTGTTTGGAGTTTAAAAAAAAATTAATGAGCTGGCCCGAATAGGAGGGGGAGCGGTGCGCTGATTTACAGATAGAACTGTAACCGGCACTTAAGGCGCCATAAAGGGTTGGAGGGAAAGACGCCTGCATGTGCCATAGACGCGCGAGCCAGGGGACGATAACGCGGGCGTCCGTTGCGTGTCCGCACCGACGCAAACCAGGACCAAATTTGAGTCAAAATGGATCTAATATGGCAAAAAAACGGACAGCCATCCTTTTGCGTTTTCTATCCGCTTGGACCCAAACGGATATGGACGGACGAAATGCCTCAGATCCTTGGAGTTGGGCTAATCTCACCGGGTGGCCCCGGCCCATTCCCTCCTCGGATAAAGCCCGTAGCTGGACCATTGTGCACTGAAAAACAAATCAGTCCCCACCTCCGAGCGATCTGTAGGAGTACGTTGTGATAAAAAAAACCTGTAGGAGTACGTGCCAATGGGCAGAAGCAAGGGCGCCGCCGCCAGGCGAAAGAAGGCCGCCGCCGCTAGGAAAGCGATCGCCCCCAAGGTTGATGCCGACGTTCCCAGACACTGGCCCAGCCTCCTGCCGGAGCTGCTGGCGGACATCCACGACCGCTTGGGATTCTCGACCGCATTGCCTTCGCCGCGGTCTTCGCCGCATCCTGCGACGGCATCCTGCGACGGCGACGACTATTTTCGGCCGGCCCCGTGGCTCCTCCTCGCCGGCAAGAACGAGGAGAACCCAGCGGCCGCTACGGTCTTCTCCTTCGCCGATCGGTGCGCAGCGACGGTGCGTGCACCGTACCCGCGCGACCACCTCGTCCTCGGCTCCTCCCGCGGATGGCTCGCCACGGCCGACGACCAAGGCCAGATCTACCTCGTCAACCCCGCCACGGGCGAGCAGCACGCGCTCCCGGACATCACCACCATGGGCGTCTTCCTCCGCACGCCCTACGAGGGGTTCATCCTGGACATATGGCGCTTCATGGCCATCCGATTCGGCTTAGGGACGTCGTTCATTAGTGATTCCTCGAGGCGTCTGGTCTCTGGTGTACGGGGCGCAGGTGTTGACCGCCGACGAAATGCGTACATCGTTCTACCGGAAGGTTGTCCTCTCGCCGAGTCGCCGGCCTCCCCGCGTCGCCCCGGCAGCTATGGTACGGCCATGCTGATCCTGGGCCCGGATTTCGGCGCCCCGGCCTTCGCCACGGCGGCGGACACTGCATGGATGCTGGCGCCGTCGCTCGACGGCGTGGAGGATGCTATCCACCACAACGGCTGGTTCCTCTCCGTCTCCTACTCCGGCGTCGTGAAGGCGTGGCAAGCGTGACACTGGGTCCGGCGGTTACACGAGCGCGGCTGTCACGCCAAGGCTGGCCATTGAGGAAGGCGGCTCGCCATGCCATCGCAAGTACCTGGCGATGGCGCCGGGTGGGCGGTTGATGGTGGTGCTCAAGTACGCCCAGGTGACCAAGGGCAAGGATCTGTACGGCCGGTATAGGTGGACGTGCTCCTTCAAGGTACATGTCATCGGCGACGACGGGCAGTGGAAGGAGATGAGGGACATTGGCAACCTCGCGCTATTCGTTGGGGTGAACAACTTGTTGTGCGTGCCAACAAGTGAGCGCTCAGATATCAAGGCTGGCTGCATCTACTTCACTGACGACGAACCGAGGGTCGCCGCGCTTGGCAAGCCCATGGACTTATGGGCTGACGAGTCCGACGCTCGGGCCGTCGGGGTGTACCGCCTCAAGGATGGCACAGTAAAGAAGATGGAGGCGCTCGGGCACCACTACCGTACGTTGTCGGCACCACCGGTGTGGATCACGCCTTCTATTTCATGATATAGCAAGGTTGATCTGTTTCGAATTAGCTAAGTTTTTGCGCATGATCGCTAGCAAGGTACGATTTTACAAACGTCGCAGATGCGCGTGTGCGCCGGTTTTTTAGCTATTCATGTGCAAAACCATTTTGCCAAAATGCTACAGTAAAACTGAGCTACCTCCAGCAATGTTTGCATTGTTTTACCACCGAAGTAAAAGAGAAACTCCCTGTTAAGGATCTTCCTAGCAACAGGTAAAAAGGCTGAGAAGTATAAAATGTGTTCTCTCTTTTTCTCTCTGGGATATGCTGTTCTTAGGTTCAAAATGGGGGGAAAGAAATATGGAGGTTTGAGGTGGAAGGAACACGGATCAACATCCATTATTTTCATAGAAAATTGTATATGGCTGTTTCTGATCTTGGTTTTGTTTCCTGATTATATTATGGCAGTAATTTTTGGATATGATATATGCCAATTTTATGTTGTGATGGTGGGGGTGGGCGCGTGGCAGTGAAATGAATGATGCTGGGCCATCTCCTAGTTTTTTTTCTTTGAGCATCAGTACAGACACAAGCGCTCATAGATTTACGAAGCCACCGTAGGCGCCTCGTCGTCGACGGGAACGTCTCCTCCCATTGAAAGCGCATCGCCGGAAATCCTGAAATAATGCGAGCACCAGGATTTGAACCCTGGTGGGTTGGGGATACCACTGTCCACCTAACCATCTCAACCACAGGTTGGTTCGTGGCCATCTCCTTGTTGATTGTTAATTCATTGGGAAACGCTTCTTATCTATAATCTGATACACACGCAGCGTCAGACCAGACCAACCCGTCGATGCAATTGAAATCTGACGGCTAACAAATTGTGCTTCTTATGAAAAAAAATCGGCAGGGAAGTAATCACCGGTATCCCCATGCGGGAAAAAAAATTCAGGTCTCACGGATTAGCAGGTGAGACCCATCCTGATGGATGACACGTGGCATTCACAAATCACAAAGCATCCACCCCACCCCCCACCTGAAGTCAGGGGGGGAGAGATTAGATGCTTTGTGA
>NC_057813.1:657661792-657678714 GCF_018294505.1 Triticum aestivum | reverse complement strand
CATTCATCAGGGCGGGTCTCACCTGATTTATATGAGACCTGGTCTCATATAATTTTTTTCCCCATGCGTAACACTCCCCTAATATCTCCCTAAAAAAACTCCGCTAATCTCTCCTGATTGCAAACGCAGCCGCACCGGCCCCACCTCGCATGCACCGCCCGGAGCCCGCCTGGTCCAGATCTCCTTCTCCCCGCCTTGCAAGCAGCTCCTCCTGCTCTCCTCCCTGCACGGCCACCCCACTAGCTAGCTGCGCCCCTGCTTCTCCAAACCACATACCCTAATCCACTTATGCAACCCCGGGGCGGCAACGCTGGTACGGCCTCTTGGCATTAGGGCTCGAGCCCCCCATACTCATCTACGGTTCGTGCTTTGCCAGGTCAAATCAGGTGCGCCATCGGCTGCATCTACTGTCCCGGATTTGGTTATTTCCTTCGTAATTTCTGCAGTGCAAGTTTATTTGTATTTCACCCAACAACAGTACTCATTGGTTTGTATGTTCAGTGGCTGCCTAGTATTGTTCTGGTTTGTGTTAGGTCATTTATCATCAAACTTTTTGTAGGTCATGCTTTGTAGACAATTCGATAACCCATAGCTATGTAAGCAGACAATCGTGGCTATTCCTTGGTGTCCATATTCAGTGCTTTGAATGATGGTGACAAATGCTAAGAAAAGATTGCTTCATTGCTTCCTGTATAAAGAGCTTCTGAATATATGCGTCCATAGTTGGCGGCAAAGTTTTTCGTTTCATTTTCAAAATTTCATGCTTCCACCCAACACTAATAATGCACCATTTTCATAAATTTCCAGCTTCATACCTCTATAATGCAACCAGTTTTTAGGTGAATTTTGTATGTAGGTGACACAAACATGCATTTCCATGTTCAATTCTCTATGCTTAAAAGTAAGATGTGTTATATTGGGATAGCACATCTTCATGCTTCATACTGATCGGGCTTCCAAATTATACTCCATATGCTTCTCTGGTCTATAAAGAATGCTTTCTGCTTCTGCAAAAAAAAGTTGTCATTGTTATCACTGTTGTAATATGACATGCCCCGTATTATATTACTCCCTCCTTCCCAAAATATAGGGCGTATTAGCTTTTTCATGCAATCCCATAATATTAGGCGCAGACTACTTCCTCTCTCTCTTGTACAGTTAAGAATCCCTATTTTTCTGGACATAAAACAAATCACGTCTGATGGATCTCTCATGCTGTTAGCTCACGTAAAAAAATTGTACGACGGCTCACGTAATAAACTAGCGATAGACTTGCGTTAATCTTCGTGCTGAAACTAATAAGCCTAATAATATGGGAAGGAGGGAGTATGTATTTTTCTTTGGCGTAGGTAGTTTTCTTCCATGCTCGTTGTTTCTATTATATTAATTAATAAATTTTGTGTTTCTATTATTCTTTTCTTTCAACACCATTTTGATTAAAATACAAAGCGGTGTACGTTGTGACAGGCCAATTCGTTGCTTCCTGTAAGCCATGTTTTGTACTACTTTTGTGCCGCATATGTTTCCTATGTATTGATTATTTTTTCTCCGTCTCAATTGTATATGCTTCCGTTGTCTATCATACATGTTTTGATCGCTGAAATAGCTGGTCCATGCAAGCTATGGTTCCTAGCTACTTTAACATTTCATATATGTTTCTATAGCAATGCTTTCTTTCATCCCAATTTTCTATGCTTCTAGTAACTATCATGTATATTTCGATAGATCAAGTTGTTGCTTCGTGTAATCCAAGCTTATTTCATTTCTTGTGTTTCCACTGCATATTATTTATGTTTTGGTATTCTTATTTTCTAATGGTTCTTCTGTTGTACCGAAGTTTTGTGCCAAACGATGCCAACCATGCATCCTTATATTCTCAAATGCCTTGCATTGACGTCTCCCCACAATGTCGGCGGCGTCAATCTGAAGGCGGCAGAGGAGGTCGTGGAGACATGGGCAGAGATAGCGACCGAGGCCCTCCCTAAGGATGTGCTTGTCGGCGTAGGGTGTGAGTGACCAGGATATCCACATGTTCTGGTTAATAGCTGGCCGGCGACAACGTCCCTGCTGCTTGCTGCCATCTTGCCAATTTTCCTTTGGGAATATTTTGCCTAAGTGTTCCCTATTGTGCCGCCGCAACCCAAGACAATACCCTTGCTTCCCAGCACTCTTTGGTGTGGACCTTGTAACAGTTTTTGCTATAATGTAATTATTTTTTGTTATCATAATTGTATTAAGCTTTTGTTGCATGGAAAACTATCATTTGTTAGGAAACAATGTACAATTTATGTTTCGGTGAAAATAAATATAAATGCTATCATTAGAAGGAAAATCGCATTGTAATGGAAACAAAATTTTGAGTCGACAGAAACAAGTTACTAATTAACTGATTGGGGGGAAATAAACATTTATAATGGACCAAATTTATGTAGATCTAATACAAATTTCTATTAGATTTGGTTGTGGTTGAAGCAAATTAGTGAGTCGCTGGAAGCAAAACATTGAGTCGCTGGAAGCAATGTACAAAGTCTTGTTAGGAAACACACAATCAAGGGTGGGATGCACGTTCGACACAAAAAAAGGGGTGTGATGCACGTTCAGGATGAATCTACAGCACACGAGTCTACTTGGCTTCACCTTGCTGGTCTGCTCTTTTCCATTTTGCCTCTGTTGAGCACCTTACCGCGTCAAAGTCTGACCATGCCCGATTCTCCTGGAGACTGATGACCTAATTGATACAAGCAGTGTGCGGGCAAGGCAAAAGCAATTCCGCTATGAGTGTATGTGGGAGAGGGACACACGGTTTGGAGACATGCTTACTGAAGCATGGAATTCAACAGGAAGAGCCCACACCGTTACAGAATTGTCAGACAAGCTGGCCTCGGTTGCTGGCAGGTTGCAAAGCTGGGGACGAACCACTTTTGGTGCAGTCCGGTCTGAACTACGCCGTCTACGCAAGCAACTAGAGGAGTTGCGTTCAATTCCCAACCACACAGGACCATCAGATGAGGAGGAGAGGGTGAAAGCCCGCATGGTAGAACTATGTCTAAGGGAAGAGATCATGTGGCACCAGAGGGCGCGAATTCAGTGGCTTGCAGAAGGGGACAACAAAACCAAAATTTTCCACCGCAAAGCTAGTGCTCATAAAGCCAAGAACTGTATTGTCGAGCTGCAACGGCCGGATGGTACAACCTGCACGGACGAGCACGAGATGGCGGACATGGCTACATCCTTCTACAGTAACTTGTATGCCTCAGAAGATACGGTGGGTATTGAGGAAGTCCTTTCTCATATACCCACAAGGGTAGACGCTTCTATGAACGCCTAACTTAGTGCACAGTACAACAATGCCGAGGTGAAAGTGCCTTTGTTTCAGATGTTTCCGACTAAGGCTCCAGGGCCTGACGGTTTCCCTGCACACTTTTTCCAACGGCACTGGGAGTTGTGTGGTGATGAGGTTACTGCTATGGTGCTCCGAGTTCTTAATGGAGAGGATTCCCCGGAGGAGATCAACAAAACATTCATTGTTTTAATTCCCAAGATTGCTAGTCCAAACAATTTAGCACAATTTCGACCGATAAGCCTCTGCAATGTGATCTACAAGATTGCATCCAAGGCGTTGGCAAATCAGCTCAAGCTTATTCTCCCCCATATCATCTCCGAAGAACAGTCAGCATTTGTACCAGGACGTCTTATTACGGACAACTTCATATCAGCCTATGAATGTCTCCACTATATGAAAATAAGGAAGTTGAAGGGTAACAGGTATCGTGCCTTAAAACTTGATATGATGAAGGCCTATGACAGGCTTGAATGGAATTATCTGGAGAGAGCTATGCTCAAACTGGGGACCAGCCCACGTTTTACACAAACAGTGATTAGGTGTGTTACATCTGTCTCCTTTTCAGTCATCTTTAACGAAGGCAAGCAAGAGGAGTTCAGACCCTCCCGAGGACTCAGGCAAGGCTGCCCTATATCTCCATACTTATTTTTATTAGCCGCTGAAGGGCTTTCCTGCCTCCTGAAATCCACAAGACCATATGAGATTGTCAAAGGTATCACGGTGGCAACTGGCGCACCCCATGTAAATCACTTACCTTTTGCGGATGATAGCCTTTTATTCTTTAATGCTACACCGGAGATGGCAAACAGAGTGGATACCCTTCTTCAAAGATACTGTGCGGCTTCAGGGCAACGTATCAACAAGGAGAAATCCTCCATATTCTTTAGTAAAGGTTGTTCTGAATCCTCGAGGCAAGAGATCAAGCAAATACTTCAAGTTCTTAATGAGAAACTGTCCGAAAAATACCTTGGCCTTCCTGCCGATGTGGGCAGAGCCAAGGAGGGGTCCTTTAAGTATCTTAAGGACAGGATTTGGAAGCAAGTGCAAGGTTGGATGGAGAAGACACTTTTTGTTGGAGGAAAGGAGGTGTCAAGTCCGTTGCTCAAGCAATCCCTACATACTCTATGGCTTGTTTCAAGCTTCCTAGAGGCATGTGTCAACACATCAATGGTATCTTGAGGATGTTTTGGTGGGGATCAAAAAATGGTGAGCGGAAGACTGCTTGGGTCTCCTAGGAAATCATGACACAGCCGAAATTCATGGGAGGTATGGGGTTCCGCGACATCGAGCTCTTCAATCTAGCCCTGCTTGCGCGGCAAGCTTGGCATCTCCTCTATGAACCAAACTCCCTGAGCGTCCGGATTCTCAAGGTTGTTTACTAACCTACTTCCTAGATCCTTGAAGTAGAGCTGGGCAGGAAACCGTCTCAAGTCTGGCGTTCTCTGATAGAAGGTAGAGACACATTACAGCTCGGGCTAGTGAAACGCATTGGATCCGGCGAAGACACCAATATCTGGGTGGATAATTGGATACCACGAGATTTTAAGGTTCGACCGGTGTGCCACAAAACATCAAATCCTCCACATAAGGTCTTAGAACTCATCAACCCCATCACCTCATCATGGGATTGTGACGTGCTTGAAACGCACTTCTATACGATGGACAAGGAAGCGATCCTCAATATCCCTCTCAGCTCTCGAGTACGCGATGACTTCTGGGCGTGGCATTATGAACGCAAGGGAGTCTTTACAGTGAGGTCAGCGTTAAAGCTCCTGTCCTCCACTAAATAGCAGCACACAGATTGGCTAGAACACAACGAGGGGCACTCGCGGGTCGATTCAGACCGCCAGTCTTGGTCCAGACTCTGGGGCACTCCAGTTCCTTCGAAAGTCCGAGTTTTTGCCTGGAGATTGGCCAAGAGCTCAATCCCTACAGGAGATGTCCGTAAGCATCGAAGTATGGCTGATTCGGCGTAGTGCTCTATTGGAAATATGCCCTAGAGGCAATAATAAAAGTATTATTATATTTCATTATTCATGATAATTGTCTTTTATTCATGCTATAACTGTATTATCCGGAAATCATAATACACGTGTGAATACATAGACCACAATATGTCCCTAGTGAGCGTCTAGTTGACTAGCTCGTTGTGATCAACAGATAGTCATGGTTTCTTGACTATGGACATTGGATGTCATTGATAACGGGATCACATCATTAGGAGAATGATGTGATGGACAAGACCCAATCCTAAGCATAGCACAAAGATCGTGTAGTTCGTTTGCTAGAGCTTTACCAATGTCAAGTATCTCTTCCTTCGACCATGAGATCGTGTAACTCCTGGATACCGTAGGAGTGCCTTGGGTGTATCAAACGTCACAACGTAACTGGGTGACTATAAAGGTGCATTACAGGTATCTCCGAAAGTATCTGTTGGGTTGACACGGATTGAGACTGGGATTTGTCACTCCGTATGACGGAGAGGTATCTCTGGGCCCACTCGGTAATGCATCATCATAATGAGCTCAAGGTGACCAAGGTGTTGGCCACGGGATCATGCATTACGGTACGAGTAAAGTGACTTGCCGGTAATGAGACTGAACAAGGTATTGGGATACCGACGATCGAGTCTCGGGCAAGTAACGTACCGATTGACAAAGGGAATTGTATACAGGGTTTTGATCGAATCCTCGACATCATGGTTCAACCGATGAAATCATCGAGGAGCATGTGGGAGCCAACATGGGTATCCAGATCCCGCTATTGGTTATTGCCCGAGAGTTGTCTCGGTCATGTCTGCGTGTCTCCCGAACCCGTAGGGTCTACACACTTAAGGTTCGGTGACGCTAGGGTTATTAGGAAGACTAGTATGTGACTACCGAATGTTGCTTGGAGTCCCGGATGAGATCCCGAACGTCACGAGGAGTTCCAGAATGGTCCGTAGGTGAAGTTTTATATATGGGAAGTTGTCATACGGACACCGGAAAGTTTCCGGGGGTTATCGGTATTGTACCGGGGCCACCGGAGGGGTTCCGGGGGTCCACCGGGAGGGGCCACCCCTCCCGGAGGGCCACATGGGCCGCAAAGGGGAGGGAGCCAGCCCCTGGAGGGCTGGGCGCGCCCTCCACCTTGGGCCCATGTGCCTAGGGTTGGGGGGGGGAACCCTGAGGGGGGCGCCCCCCTTGCTTGGGGGGCAAGCCTCCCCTCCCTGGCCGCCGCCCCCCCTCTAGATCCCATCTAGAGGGGTCAGCCCCCCTTGCCCCTTCCCCTATAAATAGAGGGGTGGGGGGAGGGCTGCTGTACCCATCTCCAAGGCGCAGCCCCTCCCCTCCCCAACACCTCTCCTCCTCCGTAAGCGCTTGGCGAAGCCCTGTCGGAGTACTGCTACACCAACACAACCACGCCGTCGTGCTGCCGTTGGAGCGAACTTCCTCAACCTCTCCTTCCCCCTTGCTGGATCAAGAAGGAGGAGACGTCTCCCGTCCCGTACGTGTGTTGAATGCGGAGGTGCTGTCCGTTCAGCACTTGGACATCGGTGATCTGAATCACGTCGAGTACGACTCCATCATCACCTTGCAAGCTTCCGCACGCGATCTACAAGTGGTATGTAGATGCAAACTCTCTCCCATGACTCGTTGCTTAGATGAACTCATAGATGGATCTTGGTGAAACCGTAGGAAAATTTTTAATTTTCTGCAACGTTCCCAACAGTGGCATCATGAGCTAGGTCTATGCGTAGTTCTCTAATGCACGAGTAGAACACAATTTTGTTGTGGGCGTGGATCTTGTCAACTTACTTGCCTCTACTAGTCTTTTCTTGCTTCAACGGTATTGTGGGATGAAGCGGCCCGGACCAACCTTACACGTACGCTTACGTGAGACCGGTTCCACCGATTGACATGCACTAGTTGCATAAGGTGGCTGGCGGATGTCTGTCTCTCCCACTTTAGTTGGAGCGGATTCGATGAACAGGGCCCTTATGAAGGGTAAATAGAAGTTGACAAAATCACGTTGTGGTTATTCGTAGGTAAGAAAACATTCTTGCGAGAACCCAATTGCAGCCACGTAAAAGATGCAACAACAATTAGAAGACGTCTAACTTGTTTTTGCAGCGATTGATCATGTGATGTGATATGGCCAGAAGTTGTGATGAATGATGAATTGTGATGTATGAGATCATGTTCTTGTAATAGGATTCACGACTTGCATGTCGATGAGTATGACAACCGGCAGGAGCCATAGGAGTTGTCTTTATTTTTTGTATGACCTGCATGTCATTGAAGAACGCCATGTAAACTACTTTACTTTATTGCTAAACGCGTTAGACATAGAAGTAGAAGTAGTCGTTGGCATGACAACTTCATGAAGACACGATGATGGAGATCATGATGATGGAGATCATGGTGTCAAGCCGGTGACAAGATGATCACGGAGCCCCGAAGATGGAGATCAATGGAGCTGTATGATATTGGCCATATCATGTCACAACTATATATAATTGCATGTGATGTTTATTATGTTTATGCATCTTGTTTACTTAGGACGACGGTAGTAAATAAGATGATCCCTTACAAAAATTTCAAGAAGTGTTCTCCCCTAACTGTGCACCATTGCTACAGTTCGTCGCTTCTAAGCACCACGTGATGATCGGGTGTGATGGATTCTTACGTTCACATACAACGGGTGTAAGACAGTTTTACACAGCGAAAACACTTAGGGTTAACTTGACGAGCCTAGCATGTACAGACATGGCCTCGGAACACGGAGACCGAAAGGTCGAACACGAGTCGTATGGAAGATACGATCAACATGAAGATGTTCACCGACGATGACTAGTCCGTCTCACGTGATGATCGGACACGGGCTAGTCGACTCAGATCGTGTAGCACTTAGATGACTAGAGGGATGTCTAATCTAAGTGGGAGTTCATAATTTGATTAGAACTTTATTATCATGAACTTAGTCTAAAACCTTTGCAAATATGTCTTGTAGATCAAATGGCCAACGCTAATGTCAACATGAACTTCAACGCGTTCCTAGAGAAAACCAAGCTGAAAGATGATGGCAGCAACTATACGGACTGGGTCCGGAACCTGAGGATCATCCTCATAGCTGCCAAGAAACAATATGTCCTAGAAGCACCGTTAGGTGACCCACCTGCTCTCCCAGCACTGCAAGACGATTTGAACCTTTGGCAAACTCGTGCTGATGATTACTCCCTCGTTCAGTGCGGCATGCTTTACAGCTTAGAACCGGGGCTCCAAAAGCGTTTTGAGCATCACGGAGCATATGAGATGTTCGAAGAGTTGAAACTAGTTTTCCAAGCTCATGCCCGGGTCGAGAGATATGATGTCTCCGACAAGTTCTACAGTTGTAAGATGGAGGAAAACAGTTCTGTCAGTGAGCACATCCTGAAGATGTCTGGGTTGCACAACCGTATGACCCAGCTGAACATTAACCTCCCAGATGAGGCGGTCATTGACAGAATCCTCCAGTCGCTCCCACCAAGCTACAAGAGCTTTGTGATGAACTACAACATGCAGGGGATGGTGAAGACCATTCCTGAAGTGTTCTCGATGCTGAAGTCAGCAGAGGCTGAAATCAAGAAAGAACATCAAGTGTTGATAGTCAATAAGACCACTAAGTTCAAGAAGGGCAAGGGGAAGAAGAACTTCAAGAAGGACGGCAAAGATGTTGTCGCGCCCGGTAAGCCTGTTGCCGGGAAGAAGTCAAAGAATGGACCCAAGCCTGAGACTGAGTGCTTTTATTGCAAGGGGAAGGGTCACTGGAAGCGGAACTGCCCCAAATACTTAGCGGATAAGAAGGCCGGCAACACCAAAGGTATATTTGATATACATGTAATTGATGTGTACCTTACCAGTACTCGTAGTAACTCCTGGGTATTTGATACCGGTGCCGTTGCTCATATTTGTAACTCACAGCAGGAGCTGCGGAATAAACGGAGACTGGCAAAGGACGAGGTGACGATGCGTGTCGGGAATGGTTCCAGAGTCGATGTGATCGCCGTCGGCACGCTGCCTCTACATTTACCCACGGGATTAGTTTTGAACCTTAATAATTGTTATTTAGTGCCAAGTTTGAGCATGAACATTGTATCTGGATCTCGTTTAATACGAGATGGCTACTCATTTAAGTCTGAGAATAATGGTTGTTCGATTTATATGAGAGATATGTTTTATGGTCATGCTCCGATGGTCAATGGTTTATTCTTAATGAATCTCGAGCGTAATATTAGACATGTTCATAGTGTGGATGCCAAAAGATGTAAAGTTGATAACGATAGTCCCACATACTTGTGGCACTGCCGCCTTGGTCACATTGGTGTCAAGCGCATGAAGAAGCTCCATGCTGATGGACTTTTAGAGTCTCTTGATTATGAATCGTTTGACACATGCGAACCATGCCTCATGGGCAAAATGACCAAGACTCCGTTCTCCGGAACAATGGAGCGAGCAACCAACTTGTTGGAAATCATACATACCGATGTGTGCGGTCCAATGAGCGTTGAGGCTCGCGGAGGATATCGTTATGTTCTCACTCTCACTGATGACTTAAGTAGATATGGGTATGTCTACTTAATGAAAAACAAGTCTGAGACCTTTGAAAAGTTCAAGGAATTTCAGAATGAGGTGGAAAATCAACATGACCGAAAGATAAAGTTCCTACGATCAGATCGTGGAGGAGAATACTTAAGTCACGAATTTGGTACACACTTAAGGAAATGTGCAATCGTTTCACAACTCACGCCGCCTGGAACACCTCAGCGAAACGGTGTGTCCGAACATCGTAATCGCACTCTATTGGATATGGTGCGGTCTATGATGTCTCTTACTGATTTACCGCTATCATTTTGGGGATACGCTCTAGAGACAGCTACATTCACTTTAAATAGGGCACTGTCTAAATCCGTTGAGACGACACCGTATGAATTATGGTTTGGGAAGAAACCTAAGCTGTCGTTTCTAAAAGTTTGGGGATGCGATGCTTATGTCAAGAAACTTCAACCTGAAAAGCTCGAAGGAAACTGTCGGGTATACCTTCTACTTAAGATCCGAAGGCAAAATCTTTGTTGCCAAGAACGGATGCTTTCTGGAAAAAGAGTTTCTCTCGAAAGAGGTAAGTGGGAGGAAAGTAGAACTCGATGAAGTACTACCTCTCGAACGGGAAAGTGGTGCAGCTCAGGAAAATGTTCCTGTGATGCCCACACCAACTGAAGAGGAAACCAATGATGATGATCAAGGTACTTCGGATCAAGTTGCTACTGAACTTCGTAGGTCCACAAGGACACGTTCCGCACCAGAGTGGTACGGCAACCCTGTCCTGGAAATCATGTTGTTAGACAATGGTGAACCTTCGAACTATGAAGAAGCGATGGCGGGCCCAGATTCCAACAAATGGCTTGAAGCCATGAAATCCGAGATAGAATCCACGTATGAAAACAAAGTATGGACTTTGATAGACTTGTCCGATGATCGGCGAGCGATAGAAAACAAATGGATTTTTAAGAAGAAGACGGACGCGGATGGTAATGTTACCATTTATAAGGCTCGACTTGTCGCTAAGGGTTATCGACAAGTTCAAGGGATTGACTACAATGAGACATTCTCTCCCGTAGCGAAGCTAAAGTCCGTCCGAATCATGTTAGCAATTGCCGCATACTATGACTATGAGATATGGCAGATGGACGTCAAAACGGCATTCCTTAACGGACATCTTAAGGAAGAGCTGTATATGATGCAGCCGGAAGGTTTTGTCGATCCTAAGAACGCTAACAAAGTATGCAAGCTCCAGCGATCTATTTATGGACTGGTGCAAGCATCTCGGAGTTGGAACATTCGCTTTGATGAGATGATCAAAGCGTTTGGGTTTATGCAGACTTATGGAGAAGCCTGCGTTTACAAGAAAGTGAGTGGGAGCTCTGTAGCATTTCTCCTGTTATATGTAGATGACATACTCTTGATGGGAAATGATACAAAACTTCTGGACAGCATTAAGGCCTACTTGAATAAGTGTTTTTCAATGAAGGACCTTGGAGAAGCTGCTTATATATAGGCATCAAGATCTATAGAGATAGATCGAGACGCCTCATAGGTCTTTCACAAAGCACATACCTTGATAAGATTTTGAAGAGGTTCAAAATGGATCAGTCCAAGAAAGGGTTCTTGCCTATGTTACAAGGTGTGAGATTGAGCTCAGCTCAGTCACCGACCACGGCAAAAGATAAAGAAGAGATGAGTGTCATCCCCTATGCTTCAGCCATAGGATCTATTATGTATGCCATGCTGTGTACCAGACCCGATGTAAACCTTGCCGTAAGTTTGGTAGCAAAGTAATCCCGGCAAGGAACACTGGACAGCGGTCAAAAATATCCTGAAGTACCTGAAAAGGACAAAGGACATGTTTCTTGTTTATGGAGGAGACGAAGAGCTCGTCGTAAAGGGTTACGTGTCGTGGTTCTAAGTCTGACAGTAGAGTGGGGGGTAGGTATTGAGCGGCAAGGTCCTAGCTATGGAGAGGTTGTAAACACAAGAGATGTACGAGTTCAGGCCCTTCTCGGAGGAAGTAAAAGCCCTACATCTCGTAGCCCGGAGGCGGTCGAGTGAATTATGTGTATTTGAGTTACAGAGTGCCGAACCCTTCTACCTGTGGAGGGGGTGGCTTATATAGAGTGCGCCAGGACCCCAGCCAGCCCACATAGGAGAGGGTTTAAGGTGAGTTAAGTCCGGGGCGTTACTGGTAACGCCCCACATAAAGTGTCTTTACTATCATAAAGTCTACTTAATTACAGGCCGTTGCAGTGCAGAGTGCCTCTTGACCTTCTGGCGGTCGAGTGAGTCTTCGTGGTCGAGTCCTTCAAGTCAGTCGAGTGAGTCCCTCGTAAGTCGACTGGAAGGTGATCTCTTCTAAAGGTGCCCTTGGGCAGTGTACTTAGATCAGGTCTGTGACCTTACCCTAGGTACATGACTCCATCATTAGCCCCCGAATGGATTGAGGCTTGAGTGATGGAGTTGATGTTGTTTCCGATTAACCTTCGCATGCTAGTCGTGCGTTGCTTTGAACCAAAAAAAATCTCTTCGTTGATAGTGAGCAACTTTTCTTCAGTCGACTCGATCCATTCTTTTCCTTCGTCGAGTGATCTTTTGGACCTCGCCGATTTCCGAGCGACGGATCGCAGGGAATCTTGTGTTTGGCAGACTGATCTGCCGTTCACGGATTCCGTGGGATACGGAATTTGGGGGAGCGCGCGAAGCGGAGCGGTCTGCGGCGCTCGGATGGGACGGGGCATAGACGCCTCGATCTCCGCGCCGCCTTTTTCGCCACGTACCGCGCTCGTGCAACTGTTTCGGGATATGATTAGATCGACCGGGCCCACCTGTCATCCACTCGGAAGGGATCTTATAAATGCGCCCGGCGAGGGTTTTTTGAATAGTGCCTCAGCATTTTCTCTCTACTCCCTTCGCCTCCGCCCAACGCGTTCGCTCTCGCCTCCGCACAACCTCTCCTCGCGCGCTTCGCCGGCAGCCATGGTGAAGGAGAAGACGGCAGCGCTGGAACGCGCGAAGAAGGCGTCGGCGACGGAGAAGGCGAAGGGGCGATCCACCAGCCGCGGCGGGTCTTCGTCTAGATCCCGCCTGCCGAAGGGCTGGGTCCAAGGGGATTGGATCCAGTCGACCATCACGGAGAAAGATCTCCTCGACATGGCCAACGAGGGCCTGATCCCCCATGGAGCTGCGAGGCTTCCGGGGAAGGAGTGGCAGCCCCAGCCAGAAGAGGGTGAGTGCGTGCTCCTGGCTACCCATGTTGACCGCGGATTCTCTTTGCCGCCGAGCATTTTCTTTTGTGGTTTCTTGAGCTTCTTTGGAGCACAACTCCACCACTTCACCCCGAACTCTATCGCCTATCTTGCCGCGTTTGTGTCCATGTGTGAGGGTTTTCTGGGTTGTCGACCGCATTGGGGTTTGTTCAAGCACATATTCACGTGTCGCTCTCAGACCGTGAAGAAGGCGAGCCCAGGCGATGAAAAGACCCGAGTCGTCCAAATGTGTGGGGGCTTGGGGATCCAGGTGAGGAACAAGAGCACCTTCCCAGCCATGACATTTCCCGAGTCAGTCAGAGGCTGGCAGTCGACCTGGTTCTACTGCCAGGATCAGTCGACGCCGGGGCAGTCGAGTGGACTCCCTCAGTTCACCATGGGCCGAGTGAACAAGCCCTCCTCTCTGAAGTTGATTCCGGAGGAGAAAGCTGACGTGAAGATGCTGATGGAGCGCGTAGTTCAATTGGTTCGGGAGGGAGTGACGGGTATGGATCTCCTGGAGGTTTTCCTTAGGCGCCGTATCCAGCCTCTTCAGTTCCGGAGCCATTGTATGTGGTTGTACTGCGGGACCGAGGATGAGACTCGGGTCCATCTAGAAGCAGTCGATGATACCACTCTGGAGAGGTGGATGGCCGCCGTTACTGGGAACAAGGATAACCCCCGCGGAGCCAGGAGGGTTCCTCCACTCGACTGTTACAGTGATCCAAACAAGGTATGTCTGCTCCACTTCCCATTGTATTTTTGTCATATTCATTTCTGTTTTCTCTGCCAATCGGTCGATTGATCTTTGTCTTGATGTCCATCAGGCCCTCACTGAGCTGTACTCGATGCCCAATGGAGCACAGGCTCCGACTGAGGAGGGAGAAGCGAGCGGGGGCGAGAGCCAGGAGGAGGAGTGGGACTCGGACGCCGCTGAGGATGACGACGATGACGGTGACGACGATGATGATGATGATGAAGACGAAGAAGAGGAGGAGGAGGAGGTCGCACCACCGCGCTCGGAAAGGCGGTCGAAGCTTGTCCACGACCCTGCGACTGAACGCGGTAAGGGGGTTGCGACTGTCACTCAGTCGACCAAGCGCCCTTGGACCACCTCTCCGACGCCGACTGAAAAGGCGTCGAAGCAGCCCAGGGCGGCCCCGTCGAAGCCGACCAAGCACCTGCCGAAGATGAAGGTGTCCATCCCCACCATATCAGGGTAATCATGCTGCTTAAGTCTTCTTGTTTTGCGTGAACTTTATCTCTGGTTGGCGCTGGAGTTAGTCGACTGACTCTTTGGAATTGTAGTGCTGCTACTTCTGAGACCTCAGCCCGGGCTGACGACCATGAGATGGAGGACGCAGCAACCTCAAAACCTGGTATTATACTCTTAACACCGTTTCTAGTCGACTGACTCATGATCTCTAATTCTGATTCTTTTCTGTAGCTCCATCCAATGTTGTTATCACTGTCCCTGATGATGATGAAGATGAGGAACCACTAAAGCACAGAATGAGAAGGAAAACGCCTGCCAGCGGGGTGCCTCAGGATGTGACGGTGCCTGAGACTCTGGTCGTGGAGGAGGAGAACACCACTCGACACACTGTGTCCTTCGCAGATCCGCTGACGAGTGCTCCGCAACCCTCCCTCTTCACGGCGCACCATGTCCCAGAGGACCAAGTTGGCGCCGCGAAGGAGGCGATACGCCAGGCAGGTATCATGATGGAGCAGTTGAAGACCATCCGGGATGCAAGCCAGGCAGCTTACGATGCCAGTTCCGCCCTTCAAAGCAATGTTCAGGTCAGTCGACCGTCGCTTGTTTCGTTAGGATATGCTATCAAAAACTTTTCTTTCCAGAATTTATAGTAGTCACCCACTGGGTGTGTCGATTTAAACTCCGAGTTAGCGGGGGCACGCTGAGTGCACCCGCTGGGTGTAGTCCCCAAGGCTAAGGTCGACTGCTGGCAGTCGGCCTTAGGCTTTATAATTTCAGTCTTTCTGTCATTCGACTATGGCGACTGGTCGACTCAATTTAAACTACGTGTTAGCGGGGGCACGCTGAGTGCACCCGCTGGGTGTAGTCCCCAAGGCTAAGGTCGACTGCTGGCAGTCGGCCTTAGGCTTTCTTCTTCTTTTTTTTTGAGGTCGACTGGTCGACTCTGTCTTCAATAGGATTAGTGGGGGCACGCTGAGTGCACCCACTGGGTGTAGTCCCCGAGACTACGGTCGAATGCTTGGATTCGGCTGTAGTCTTAGAAACGCGTGATTTTTCCTTTTCCACTCGGAAGTGAATTATCTTTGACATTTAGTCGATTGGTTCTTCGCAGAACTCCTGTGACCTTGCGGCTCGCTACACTGAACTGGAAAACAAGCACATTCAGCTCGAGCTGAATTTGAAGCTGGTTCAAGAGAATCTGACGAAGGCAAAAGAGGAGACCGAAGGTATGTTTGGTGAGACCTTGACGACTGCTTTTTCCCTTTATTCGTTTCAAAATCTGATCTTGCTGTAACTTGCAGGTAAGGTGAGGGAGGCCCAAAGGAAAAAGGACCTTGAACTAGCTGAGAGGATCAAGCTTGCCGACGAGAAGTTAGCTTCAGTTGCCAAGCTTGAACAAGAAAATACCAATCTGAAAGCTACTCTTGAGAAGAAAAATGGTCTGGAGGCCTTCCTGAGTGGTCTTGCCAAGAAGTTGTTTCTTATGCTTGAAGGTAAGCCTTCAACAATCACTTTCAACTGTGGTTTTTTTTTCATTCGACCATTGCTTTGACTCGGTGATCGTCCTTGCAGAACTTTGTCAAAACTTTGAACAAGAGACTAGCCGACTGGAACCAAACCTTGACCCCGTCAATTCTTCGGTGAACGACGAAGTTGCCATGGATGTTTTCCGACTGGAGTCCCGTGTTGCAGCTGCCGTGGACTATCTTGCAAGGCTGAAGGTCGCCACATCCCGCATCGACTCAACGCTCTGGCCCGGGGAGACACTCCAGAATGACCTCGAGTCGCTGATGGCTCGTTTGAACGCTATCCCTGGTCGAGTGCAGGAGTGGAAAAAGTCCTCGGCTCGGTGTGGTGCAGATGTTGCTCTATGTCTGGCCCGGGTCCACTGCAAAGATGCGCGAGAAGACAAGCTGGCTGCCCTCCGAGTGGCTAACAACAAGAAACACGACTTCAGGTCCTTTATGGAAACTTTCCTTGCTGCTGCCACTCGGATCGCAGATGGTATTGATCTTGATGAGTTTGTTGCACATCCAGCCCTCCGCAGGAGGGGTAAAAAACATCTTCTAGCTCGACGCTTAAATTTGCCTCGGTATGCCGAGTGGAATTGTAACCGATAAACCTTAACAGGCTTAGTGCCTGAGCACTTTCGGTTCCTTTAGGTATCGACCTGAACTTGAATTTGGTGTTTGAATATGATTGCTTTTGGCTCGAAATGTCTTTTGCAGGTTCAGAGCGAGACGCTTACTGCAGTCGACTCATTCTTTAATCCACTTAGGCGAGCGCTGGGCTGCAGCTAAGCCCCCAAGTGAGAGGTTTGCTCTTCACTCGGTAGGATTTTAATAACTTAGGCGAGCACTGGGCTGCAGCTAAGCCTCCGAGTGAGAGGTTTGTTCTTCACTCGGTAGGATTTTGATAACTTAGGCGAGCACTGGGCTGCAGCTAAGCCTCCGAGTGAGAGGTTTGCTCTTCACTCGGTAGGATTTTTTATACCTTAGGCGAGTACTTGGACTGCAGCTAAGCCCCCGAGTGAGAGGTTTGCTCTTCAC
>NC_057813.1:657632325-657661149 GCF_018294505.1 Triticum aestivum | reverse complement strand
TCTTCACTCGGTAGGATTTTGATAACTTAGGCGAGCACTGGGCTGCAGCTAAGCCTCCGAGTGAGAGGTTTGCTCTTCACTCGGTAGGATTTTTTATACCTTAGGCGAGTACTTGGACTGCAGCTAAGCCCCGAGTGAAAGGTTTGCTCTTCACTCGGTAGGATTTCGATAACTTAGGCGAGCACTGGCTGCAGCTAAGCCTCCGAGTGAGAGGTTTGCTCTTCACTCGGTAGCATTTTGATAACTTAGGCGAGCACTGGGCTGCAGCTAAGCCTCCGAGTGAAAGGTTTGCTCTTCACTCGGTAGGATTTTTGTAACTTAGGCGAAACGGATTCGCAGCTAAGCCTCCGAGTGGGAGTCTGGCTCACCACTCGGTAGGGATTTTACAAACTTAGGCGAAACGGATTCGCGGCTAAGTCACCCACTGAGGGGAAAATTTTGTTGGACAAAATAAAAAGTGACAAAAATTATGGAGGAACTATGACACTATTATTTTGAGATCCATGAACTACAGGAGTACTTTATTGCAACTCATCCGAGTGATAAACTTAAGTGTAAAATGGGCGGAGTAGTTCCGCGTCCAAGCTCGGGGCTCGTCGATATTATGTTCGACGTTGTAAAGACGGTATGCTCCGTTGTGGAGAACTTTGGTGACGATGAAGGGCCCTTCCCAAGAAGGAGAAAGTTTGTGTGGTTTCTTCTGATCCACTCGGAGAACTAAATCTCCTTCCTGGAAGGCTCGACTCCTCACATTTCTGGCGTGGAAACGACGCAAATCTTGTTGGTAGATGGTCGATCGGATCAGAGCCATCTCCCTTTCTTCCTCTAAAAGGTCGACTGCGTCCTGCCGCGCTTGTTCAGCTTCTGCTTCGTTGTAGATCTCAACTCGAGGAGCATTGTGGAGAAGATCACTCGGCAAGACTGCTTCAGCTCCGTAGACCAAGAAGAATGGAGTTCTTTCGGTCGACCGATTAGGTGTGGTCCGCAGTCCCCAAAGCACCGAAGGAAGTTCGTCGACCCAAGCTCCAGCTGCATGCTTGAGATCACGCATCAGTCGGGGTTTCAATCCCTTGAGAATCAGACCATTGGCTTGCTCGGCTTGTCCATTCGACTGCGGATGGGCGACTGAAGCGTAGTCGACTCGTGTGCCTTGAGAGTTGCAGAAATCTCTGAATTCTTCCGAGTCAAAGTTCGACCCATTATCTGTAATGATGCTGTGCGGGACTCCATATCTGAATATCAGTTCCCTGATGAAGCTAACGGCGGCACCGGCGCCAAGGTTCTTGATTGGTTTAGCCTCAATCCACTTGGTGAACTTGTCGACTGCCACCAGTACGTGCGTGAAGCCACTTCGCCCTGTTCTCAAAGGACCGACCATGTCCAATCCCCATACTGCGAAAGGCCAGACGAGTGGAATGGTCTTCAGAGCTGATGCAGGCTTGTGTGACATATTAGAGTAGAACTGACATCCCTCGCACTTATCCACTATCTCCTTTGCCATCTCATTCGCCTTTGGCCAGTAAAATCCGGCTCGGTATGCTTTGGCCACGATGGTCCGAGAGGACGCATGATGGCCACAGGTCCCCGAATGGATATCATTGAGGATGATTCGACCTTCTTCTGGTGTTATGCACTTCTGACCAATTCCAGTCGCGCTTTCTCTATATAGCTGCCCTTTGATTACGGTAAAAGCTTTAGATCGACGGACGATCTGTCGAGCCTCTTCCTCATCCTCCGGGAGCTCTTTTCTCACGATATACGCGATATATGGAACTGTCCAGTCGGGAATGACCACCAAGACCTCCATGATCAAGTCGACCACTGCTGGGACTTCAACTTCAGTCGGATCTGTGGCACTCTTGGGCTGTGGAGTTTCTTCGGTGAAAGATGTTTTTACCTCGTCGGCCGAATGGCATGGTGATATAGCAGAAGCACCCGAATGGAGTGATGAAAGATGTTTTTACCTCGTCGGGTCCATACAGACGGATCTGGTGGTACCCGGAGTAGGCGTCTAGAAAAGACAGTCTCTCGCATCCTGCGGTCGAGTCAACAATTTGATCTATGCGAGGGAGAGGAAAATGATCTTTCGGGCAGGCCCGGTTGATGTGCTTGAAATCAATGCACATTCGGAGTGATTTGTCCTTCTTAGGAACCATGACGATATTAGCGAGCCACTCGGAGTGGTATATCTCTCGGATAAATCCTGCCGCCAACAGTCGAGCCACTTCCTCACCAATGGCTTTTCTCTTCTGGACGGCGGACCGCCGAAGATGCTCTTTGACTGGTTTTGCTGATGAGTCGACTCTTAAGCGATGCTCAGCCAGTCCCCTGGGAACACCTGGCATGTCAGCGGGCTTCCATGCAAAAATGTCCCAGTTCTCACGGAGGAACTGGATGAGCGCTTCTTCCTATTTCGGGTCGAGTGTTGTGGAGATGTGGGTCGGAGCTGCATCGGGGTCGGTCGGGTGAATGTGAACAGGCTTCGTCTCACCGGCCGACTGAAATGCAGATTCTGTGGCGGGCTTCTTGGATCGCAGCAAGTCACTCGGATCTGCGTTTTGCTTGTATTCTTCAAACTCGACCGCTGTCACTTGGGAATCAGCAATCTTTGAGCCCTTCTGAAAGCACTCTTCTGCCTTTTTCCGATCACCGGTGACAGTGATCACTCCTTTGGGTCCGGGCATCTTCAATTTGAGGTACACATAGCATGGTCGAGCCATGAACCGTGCATAAGCTGGTCTCCCCAAAATGGCATGATATGCGCTCTGAAAATCCACGACCTCAAACGTCAACTTCTCTTTGCGAAAATGTTTCGAATCACCAAACACCATGTCCAGAGCTATTTGGCCGAGTGACTCGGCTTTCTTCCCTGGTATAACTCCATGAAAGCTCATGTTACTGGTGCTCAGTCGGGACATCGGAATGCCCATTCCTTTCAGTGTGTCTGCATACAACAAATTCAGCCCACTACCACCGTCCATCAGCACCTTTGTCAGTCGAGTGCCTTCGACAACTGGATCGACCACCAAAGCTTGCCTCCCAGGGGTGGCAATATGAGTCGGGTGATCAGATTGGTCGAATGTGATGGGTGTTTGGGACCATTTCAAATAATTTGCCTTTGCTGGGGTAACCATGTTCACCTCACGGTTAATGACTTTCAATCGACTCTTGCTTTCCACATCTGCAAAGATCATCAGAGTGGAGTTGATATGCGGATATCCTTCCTCACTGTCCTCCTTGTCTTCGGCCTTGTCTGACTCCTTCTCCTTGTCTTTAGACTGTTTTCCTTGAAACTACTGGATCAGGAGTCGACATTGGCGAGTGGTATGCTTTGGGTAAATGATATTCCCTTCTTCATCTTTCTTCGTGTGGATGTGACACAGCATGTCCATCACGTCGTTCCCTTCTTTATCCTTTACTTTCTTAGGGTTCCAGGATCCTTTTGGTTTCCCCTTAGACTTTCCCTGAGTCACGGCCAGAGCCTCTCCAGGAGCTGCCGGTTCAGCCTTCCGCTTCTGTTTCCGACTGGTGTTTCCCTTCTCCGACTGACTCGACTTGTGCTTGCCGCTTCGGAGTCGGTCTTCTTCTTCGCCGTTGGCGTACTTGGTAGAAATTTCCATCATCCGACTCAAGGTCATGTCACCGGTTCGACCAAATTTCAAACTCAATTCTCTGTTCTTGACGCCATCCTTGAAGGCGCAGACTGCTTGATGATCAGACACATTCTCCACAGTATGGTGCAAAGTGATCCACCTCTGAATATATTCCCTGAGAGTCTCATTGGTCTTCTGCACGCAAACTTGCAGCTCCGTCAATCCAGCCGATCGCTTGCAAGTTCCTTCAAACGTTCTGATGAACACTCGGGACAGATCTTCCCAAGTGTAAATGCTGCTAGGAGGTAACTGAGTCAACCATGCTCTGGCAGAACCTTCCAACATGAGGGGCAGATGTTTCATGGCCACCTCATCATTCCCACCACCAATCTGAACCGCCACTCGGTAGTCCTCAAGCCAAGTTTCAGGCTTAGACTCACCAGTGAACTTGCTGACTCCTGTTGCCAACCTGAAATTGGGAGGGATCACTGCGGCTCTGATAGCTCTGCTGAAACATTCCGGACCAGAAACATGCACTCGACTGCTTGTAGGAGCATCTCTGTCGAGTCCACCTCGATGGGCTCTGTTCCGGTCGACCAAGCCTTGCACGATAATGGATCGCGCGTCGAAGCCTGGTTCTCTGGGGTCGACCGGAACTCTTCGCCCCGCACTGAGCTGACGTCTGTCATCTTGCTGCCGAGGAGCGTAAGACCCACCCCTCGGAGGGGAATTGGGCACTCGACGCCTATCATCTCGGTCGTATTGGTCTCCATATTGGTCTCGCCGATTCTCGCGCCCTTCACGCCGCGGAGGCGATCTGGGGCTGTGAGCCGACTGAACCGTATTCGCAGTGACGGATCGACTGTGAATTCTGTGACGCGACTGCGACACGGCCGAATTCTGATCACCTGTTGCCCGGAGCAGATCCCTGATCTGCATCAAGCCTCTGCCAGCTTCCGACTGAGAGGGCTGGATGGACTCTGCAATACGTGTCTCAGCTGCTAAATTCTGGATTGGGGTTCGATATACCTGAGTCGGCGGGAAGAGTTGACGTCGACTGGTGTCGGGAGCTCGTTGCCGCGCGCGCTCGTCGAGTGCTCGCTGAAGATTCTCCAGGCGAGTGCGTTCGGCCAAGTTGGCCAAACGTGCCTCCTCCAAGGCGCGAGCCTCGGGGGTTTCCCCTGTGATGGGAGTACGAAGGGCATCCACGTTCCTGCGGCGAAGTTCCTCTCTTTGCAGGGAGTCGAGTGGCTCGGGCTGGTACTCTTCGTGGTCTCGTGTGGGGTCGCCTCCGTCGCCTGCCCCACCATCACGGGCGAAGCCAGGGGGACTGCGGGGCCCGTCGACCATCAGGATTTCCGCCGCCGGATCGCTGCTATCGCACTCGGATGCAGTCTCTACGGAGCCAGTCGACAGATCAAACAGGCCGTAAAGAGATTCGTCGGGCTCGATTGCCGCAACTTGGGCGGTGGCCGTCTGGCGAGCCACCGCGTGCCTCACCCACCGCTGAAGCCTCGACCGGCCCGAGCGCTTGCGCTGGCGAGAGACCGGGAGGGTGGCCGATGGGGGAGTCGACCGATATGGGGTCGACGGTTGCCGCAGCAGAACACCGCGGACACATGCGCGAAAATGCGTCGCACCGCGGACGGGAAGCGCATCGACGTCGAGTGGAGCCTCCTGGAGCCAGGCGGAGTCGTCGGCGACGAAGGTGAGAGCACCGAGATGGATCTCTCGGCCCTCGACCAAAACTCCAGCAGCCACCATGATGAAAGTACTCGGGAGAATTGCAACTTCTCCACAAAATCGCTAAAACACCGGCCCCACGGTGGGCGCCAACGGTCGTGGTTCTAAGTCTGATAGTAGAGTGGGGGTAGGTATGGAGCGGCAAGGTCCTAGCTATGGAGAGGTTGTAAACACAAGAGATGTACGATTTCAGGCCCTTCTCGGAGGAAGTAAAAGCCCTACGTCTCGGAGCCCGGAGGCGGTCGAGTGAATTATGTGTATATGAGTTACAGAGTGCCGAACCCTTCTACCTGTGGAGGGGGTGGCTTATATAGAGTGCGCCAGGACCCCAGCCAGCCCATGTAGGAGAGGGTTTAAGGTGAGTTAAGTCCGGGGCGTTACTGGTAACGCCCCACATAAAGTGTCTTTACTATCATAAAGTCTACTTAATTACAGGCCGTTGCAGTGCAGAGTGCCTCTTGACCTTCTGGCGGTCGAGTGAGTCTTCGTGGTCGAGTCCTTCAAGTCAGTCGAGTGAGTCCCTCGTAAGTCGACTGGAAGGTGATCTCTTCTAAAGGTGCCCTTGGGCAGTGTACTTAGATCAGGTCTGTGACCTTACCCTAGGTACATGACTCCATCATTACGTCGACGCTAGCTTCGACTCGGATCTGGATGACTCTAAGTCTCAAACCGGATACGTGTATATGTTGAATGGTGGAGCAGTAAGCTGGTGTAGCTGCAAGCAGAGCGTCGTGGCGGGATCTACGTGTGAAGCGGAGTACATGGCAGCCTCGGAGGCAGCGCATGAAGCGATTTGGGTGAAGGAGTTCATCACCGACCTAGGAGTCATACCCAATGCGTCGGGGCCGATCAAACTCTTCTATGACAACACTGGAGCTATTGCCCTTGCCAAGGAGCCCAGGTTTCACAAGAAGACCAGGCACATCAAGCGTCGTTTCAACTCCATCCGTGAAAATTTTCAAGATGGAGACATAGAGATTTGCAAAGTGCACACGGATCTGAATGTCGCAGATCCGTTGACTAAACCTCTCTCGCGGGCAAAACATGATCAACACCAGAACTCTATGGGTGTTCGATTCATCACAATGTAACTAGATTGGTGACTCTAGTGCAAGTGGGAGACTGTTGGAAATATTCCCTAGAGGCAATAATAAAAGTATTATTATATTTCATTGTTCATGATAATTGTCTTTTATTCATGCTATAACTGTATTATCCGGAAATCGTAATACACGTGTGAATACATAGACCACAATATGTCCCTAGTGAGCCTCTAGTTGACTAGCTCGTTGTGATCAACAGATAGTCATGGTTTCCTGACTATGGACATTGGATGTCATTGATAACGGGATCACATCATTAGGAGAATGATGTGATGGACAAGACCCAATCCTAAGCATAGCACAAAGATCGTGTAGTTCGTTTGCTAAAGCTTTACCAATGTTAAGTATCTCTTCCTTCGACCATGAGATCGTGTAACTCCCGGATACCGTAGGAGTGCCTTGGGTGTATTAAACGTCACAACATAACTGGATGACTATAAAGGTGCATTACAGGTATCTCCAAAAGTATCTGTTGGGTTGACACGGATCGAGACTGGGATTTGTCACTCTGTATGACGGAGAGGTATCTCTGGGCCCACTCGGTAATGCATCATCATAATGAGCTCAAGGTGACCAAGGTGTTGGCCACGGGATCATGCATTACGGTATGAGTAAAGTGACTTGCCGGTAACGAGACTGAACAAGGTATTGGGATACCGACGATCGAGTCTCGGGCAAGTAACGTACCGATTGACAAAGGGAATTGTATACAGGGTTTTGATCGAATCCTCGACATCGTGGTTCAACCGATGAAATCATCGAGGAGCATGTGGGAGCCAACATGGGTATCCAGATCCCGCTGTTGGTTATTGCCCGAGAGTTGTCTCGGTCATGTCTGCGTGTCTCCCGAACCCGTAGGGTCTACACACTTAAGGTTCGGTGACGCTAGGGTTATTAGGAAGACTAGTATGTGACTACCGAATGTTGCTCGGAGTCCCGGATGAGATCCCGGACGTCACGAGGAGTTCCGGAATGGTCCGGAGGTGAAGTTTTATATATGGGAAGTTGTCATACGGACACCGGAAAGTTTCCGGGGGTTATCGGTATTGTACCGGGGCCACCGGAGGGGTTCCGGGGGTCCACCGGGAGGGGCCACCCCTCCCGGAGGGCCACATGGGCCGCAAAGGGGAGGGAGCCAGCCCCTGGAGGGCTGGGCACGCCCCCCACCTTGGGCCCATGCGCCTAGGGTTGGGGGGGAAACCCTGAGGGGGGCGCCCCCCTTGCTTGGGGGGCAAGCCTCCCCTCCCTGGCCGCCGCCCCCCCTTTAGATCCCATCTAGAGGGGTCGGCCCCCCTTTCCCCTTCCCCTATAAATAGAGGGGTGGGGGGAGGGCTGCTGTACCCATCTCCAAGGCGCAGCCCCTCCCCTCCCCAACACCTCTCCTCCTCCGTAAGCGCTTGGCGAAGCCCTGTCGGAGTACTGCTGCACCAACACCACCACGCCCTCGTGCTGCCGTTGGAGCGAACTTCCTCAACCTCTCCTTCCCCCTTGCTGGATCAAGAAGGAGGAGACGTCTCCCGTCCCGTACGTGTGTTGAACGCGGAGGTGCTGTCCGTTCAGCACTTGGACATCGGTGATCTGAATCACGTCGAGTACGACTCCATCATCACCTTGCAAGCTTCCGCACGCGATCTATAAGTGGTATGTAGATGCAAACTCTCTCCCATGACTCGTTGCTTAGATGAACTCATAGATGGATCTTGGTGAAACCGTAGGAAAAATTTTAATTTTCTGCAACGTTCCCAACATGCTCGACCTGTCACGTAGCAGTCGATACATGGCGCCATTCCCTCTTTGATTGTCGTATGGCTCGTTGTGTTTGGGCTCTCACTGATGAGGATCTGACGGAAACAATCATCTCAAACAGGGAGAAAGATGCAAAGCTATGGATGTTATGGCTCATTGACACTCCACCTCGGCAGACCTAGCACGTGTTTTGGTTACATTGTGGGCCATATGGTGGGCGAGACGCCGAGCCATACATGACAATCAGTTCCAGAGCCCACTGAGTACCCATATTTTCATCAACAAGTTCCTAACAGAGCTCGAAATGATTCCGGACAGAAAATCACGCCCCAAGGACCTGCATGTAATTTCCACGGACCTGCATGTGAATCCCAGGGACCTGCATGTGACTAGAGGTAGCCGTGCGGTTTCGACACCCACCGAGTGGCTTCCGCCTGAGCATCACGATGTCAAGATGAATGTTGGCGGAGGCTTTTTGAAGATCGGAGACCGGGCAGCTTCAACAGTGATATGCAGGGACAAAAGAGGCAACTATCTGGGTACCTCGGCTATCATTCATGAAGGTCGGCTTGATCCAACAATACTTGAAGCCTAGGCATGCAGCGAGGCCCTCTCACTTGCATCTGATTTGCAGGTTCAATCTATGTGTGTGGCCTCAGATTGTTTGGAAGTAGTGACGAACATACAAGATGAAGTTCCCTGCCGATATTATTCCATCCTGCAAGATATCAAGTACCAGAGGAGACTATTCCAGGATATCCAGTTTCTTCACGAAAATAGAAAGCATAATGGAGAGGCCCATGCCTTAGAAAAGGCAGCTGCTTCTCTTAGCCCCGGGCGCCGTGTGTGGCTTAGTGTTTTGCCCGACATCGTCTGTATCCCCATGTGTTTGAACGTTTAATAAAGGATGCAGTTGCTAAAAAAACGAGTCTACTTGGAGGAATAAACAGTAAGAGAGAGAGGTTAGCAGGGATAGCCAGCGAGATTACGGGGAGCAGATATACGGTGGGAAGCAGTCAATTAACAAACCAAGGCAGCAAATCTCGGGCGGTCCTGGCTAGCAGATCCGACGATCGCCACGCTTCTCATCGGGCGGTCTTCGACTAGTCTGATAGATGCAAATTGTCTACAGTCTGATGGTGCCCGTAATCTATCCATCGGAAGTCTGGTTCACACCGATCCATCACTTGGCAACCATGTTGGTCGGAAGATGTTTCGTGCTGCATGCGTATGTTGGTGCTTTGCTATGGGTGTTTTCTTCGAGTGGGGATCTCTGGAGGTCGAGCTCCAGTGAGCTCGGTATTTTGTAAATATCCGAAAGCATATTTGAAAGTTTGGAAAAAATCTGAAAAAAAATCCATGGAAACATATATGTATTCTGCAGGAAGATGTTGAATTTCGTCGAAAAATCTTGTGATTTGTAGGTTGTACAAAAAAGGCAAAATTCCAACCCAATAACAAAAATAAAAGGCCCGTTTAAAAATGTGTTGTCTTTTTTTGTACACCACATGTAAAAGTATAATGCTGCGAAATTTTGCATATAAGTAGTATCCATGTGCATGTGTGTTCAAAAATAAATTTGAAATTTTTCACGCTTCGAAAAAATAAAATTTAAAAACGAGCTCACTGGAGCTCGGCCTTCGTTGGCATTTTTCGTGTTTTCTTCTAAATTCTGTACGCAATAGATTGATGAGTTGTGTTATGTAGCTGGCATGCCCGCGATCATGAGTTTGTGTGATTTCCTGTCCCAGCACAAGATTCAGGGCCTCATACGATTAGATGGGCACCGAGAGCTAAATATCATTGCCTCTTAATTTGTTATTGCATCAAAACATTGTTTACGTAACTTAGGCGTTCCAGAAGCCACACATGGAGGCCAGGAGCTAGTTCTAAAGAGTTCTTAGCTATGTTGTGGGAATCCACATTTGTTTCTCTACATTCATAAATGAAAAAGACCCCAGTATTAGTTACAAGAAGCTTTCTAATTTCTGCAATGATTATGACATTTGTTCTTGTGTGCCTTCATATATATTCTTCACCACTGTTGCTGAATCACATGGGATGACCGCTGATTTGATTTTTTTAGAAACATCTCTAACTTTATTTATACCCATTAGAATTACAGGTGCACTGATTTGGATCTAAGATCCAAGAAAATGCAAAGTAACTCCTATGACTAAGAATTACAATGAAATCCTTGAAAATACCTTTTTGCCGTATTAATCTCTGCTCAAAGAAATACTTCAAAGACTTCAGTAAAGAGGCTGCAATTGGACTGAAACAACAATGTTGTCACTTTTTCATCCACACGAACATTACTAATAATGGTTTTTGAAAGCACCTTATGTTGCTCATCCAAAAAGATGGGAAGTCTTGATCGGTGAACGCACTTGGGCCGGGGATGATCTCCTGGAATGCAGGCCATCGAATCACTATATGGAGATCTTGCCGAAATCACTAATTAAGGAGTACTCCTTGCGGAGATCACTCCAACTTTCCCAGGTTGCGACAAGTGGCGCTGCATGTGCGTCACTTGTCGCAACCTGGGAGTTTTCCCTTTTTTACGTAGATTCGTTTATTTAAAACGTTTTATCTCTTAAATCGTGCGTCCAAATCTCGAACCGCTTTCGCGTCGAGATCTTCAAAACTAGATCCCATGTTGATAGGTTTTGACGAACTTTTTTTTCATGATAAAACCGAACGGAAAAAACCGACGAAAAAACCGTACCAGGAACACGGGTTTTTTTTCCTTTCCGAAAGAGGCACGCCCGTGCCTCTGACGAAATCACAACCGTACCTCTCGCGGAAGCAAAACCGTGCCTCTCGCGGAAGAAAAGAAAAAATAGAAAACCCGTTTTTTTCCTTTTCCGAAAAAGGCACGCCCGTGCCTCTCGCGAAAGCACAACCGTGCCTCTGGCGGAAGCAAAACCGTGCCTCTCGCGAAAGGAAAAAAACAGAAAACGCATTTTTTCCCTTTCCGAAAGAGGCACAACCGTGCCTCTCGCGGAAGCAAGACCGTGCCTCTTGCGAAAGAAAAAAAAATGTTTTTTTTCTTTCTGAAAGAGGCACGCCCGTGCCTCTTGCGAAAGCACAACAATGCCTCTCGCGGAAGCAAAACCGTGCCTCTCGCGAAAGAAAAAAAATAGAAAATATGTTTTTTTTCGTTTCCAAGAGGCACGGCCGTGCCTCTCGCGAAAGCACAAACGTGCCTCTCGCGAAAACAAAATTGTGACTCTCCAGAAAAAAATGCATTTTTTTGCGAAAAAAATATTTTTTTTTGAATTTTTTTGATCGAGAAGCTATGGAAGACCGGTAGAAAACCAAAACGTCAAAAAAAAACCGTTTAAAAAGCCGAAAACGCGTGCGTAAAAATAAAAAAAAATCCGAAGGGAGCGCCCAGAGCGCGACACGTGGCGAATGGCTGTGAGCGCGCCAAGTGGCGCTGATCGTTGCGAGGCTCCCGAAGGAGCGCTCGTTAATTAGTTGCTGCCAGATCTTGCAGTTCCCGGTCACTTTGGTGCTCGGCCTTCTCCTTTCTCTTGCTGGGCTCACATGCGCCATCTTCTTGGGCCTTGGGCTGTTTCTGGGCTTCAGGCCTGGTAGTAGTAGAGCTGCTAACAGCCGTGCATCTAACCGGAGATACCCCTCAAAAAAAAAGAAAAAAAATCTAACCGGAGATGATTTGGGTAGTTACGTTTCAGCCACCGGATCACATGCCATCCAACGGCACTACGTGCGACCGACGCGACGCCGAATCAGTCGCCCGAATACAAGCGTTTTCCGTACCATCTCCCTCAGCTTGACCGTCCTGCCCATCCGGCTAGCCCCCGCCCTACGCCGCCGCAATCCAGCAGCCCTCCCACCCCATATGCCCCCGCCATGGCAGCCCTCAACAACCTACGCCGCCGGCACGGTTGTGGCACATCCCCCTGCCGCTCCTCCTAATCGGCCAGATTCCACGCATCCCCTAATCCCGATCCCCTTTCTTTCCTTTCCGATGAGGAGAAGACCATTGGAGATACTTCCACATCTGGCCCTCCTATCTCCCTCGATGATGAGTTCCCGAAGGCCACTGCTATGGGTAAGTAACCCTACCGCAATCTGTCGCTCAACGATTAGAAAGATCGCACGGATTAATATTCTCATCAAGATGAATTGTTTGGTTCTGTTCAACGGAAGCCCTCTGTTTCTACCAAAAATGTTGATGGGACCCTCCTTCTGAACTCGAATGGATTTTGCTTCGCTCATTATATAGGCCGTCAGTTAACTAGCATGAATGGAATTGCGAATTCTATGGCGCTGTGCTGTCAAGTTTTTATTTTGCTCTTTCAGTGGCTCAGTCAATCCGAACGGTAGTACAAATCGGTTTGCCAATTTGAATTGTATACTTATTAGTTCCAAGGGGAAAAGGGAAGGGGCCTTACCCGAGTGGGCAACGTACACGGGCTTGTTTTGCTTCGCTATATACAATCTGCTTACATGTTCTTTCTTCCTAAAAGAATATAACGTGAAGCTTTCACAATGGCGGGACCTTATGCAAGTTCGGGCTGGTCGGACCTCCCCATCGACCTCCTCATCCGGATACTGCATCTCCTCGAGCTCCCCGAGGCCCTCGCCTTCGGCGCTGTCTGCTCGTCATGGCGTTCTGCATCTGTGGCCGCCGGCTGTGTCCCATATCGCCAGACGCCCTGGCTCGTGTCCTTGGCGGACGAGCCTCTTCCGGTAGGGGATCAACAGCTGCGTGTGCGTCGTGGGCTATGGGATCCTGCTGCTACCACTGAGCACCGGAGCCTACTGGATCCTGATAGAACTTTTCAGGTCAGCTTTCCCGGGGGCCAAGCCGTGGCCTGCTGCGGCGCCTCCCATGGCTGGTTAATCATGGCGAACGAGCTCTCGGATCTCGTCCTATATAACCCCTTCACCGCGGCGTTGATCCCGCTCCCGCCAATCACTGGGTTTGCATCTTGCATCGAGGGGGTTTATGAAGACGGAGGGAAAATCGTGGGCTATCGTTACAGGTGTTACATGATGGAACACGTTCATGGTGTGCAGTCTCCCGGCGCGTGTTTCTACGACAAGGTTGTGCTGTCCGGTCCTCCGTCCACTTGTCGCGCTGTCGCTCTGGTCATCCACCTGGACGGCAAGCGCCTCTCTTTCGCAAGGATAGGAGACAGCTATTGGCAACAAGTTTCGGTGATCCAAAGAAGCGGGGACAGCTTTGCCGATTGTATCTACCACCGCGGAAGGTTCTATGCGGTGACAATGGAAGGAATATTGAAGTCATGGGACTTTGGTGGACCAGACAAACCGAGGAAGAAGACGGTCATCGCCGAGGATGACAACGACATGTTCGACGACCCAGTTATCACTAGGTATTTGCTTTCGACACCTTGGGGTCATCTCCTGCAGGTGCGTGTCTTTCTTGACACGCTCCGTGGAAACAACATCAGGATTGAAATAGACAGGTTGGACCTCAAGAGTCAGACAAGGGTTGCACTGAGCTCAGGGAAGGCTCTGCGGGGACATGCGGCCTTCGTCGGCCAGAATAGCCCAGGCATTTTATCAACCAAAAAATTCCCCGAACTAAAACCGGATTGTATCTATTTCACAACTCCACGCCTCAGAAAGCGCCGCCCTTTCGAGAATCGCCATAACCAATGGAGCGGCGTGAAGGTCTATGACCTGAAAAGACGGACGCTCGAGGCGGCTTTCCCATCTGGTGGAGGTCATTACGGAACCATCTGCCCATTGGAAGTCTGGTTCACGCCGAGTCTAGTCTGATCTAGCCATGCTGTAACTTGTAAGTGCCATACTGGCATTTCGGTCCATGATTAAGTAGCATCAGGCCTAATGATTCTTCTGTGAGGTCTCACTGTTGTTAAATCATTTTCAGGGTGGAAATCTGCCTCGAGTTGATGGGAGTTCCCTTTCATAAAGTGAATCATCTGTCTCCCGGATAATTTCTCATGTTTCTCTTTTGGCTGTTTTCGTGTGTTAGCATGGAAGAAGGTTGCCAGAAACAGACCTACACCGTTGCTTAGCTTTTGGTGTTGGTTTGTTATATAGTGTATATGTGTTTGATTGTTTCAGAGTAAAGCGTTGCAAGACGTGCAAAATGTGAGTTCTGTGTAGCTCAGGCTCAGAAGATCAGTGAGTTGTGTGTCACTTGTGTGAATTCTGGAGACACAAGAGTTTGTACTATTTCGTAGGAGTAGTTGTTGCACAGGTCCTTGTTCAAAACACATGTATCAGGCGACCTGAATGAGACCCGGCTCAATGTCGCTGCCGCTGTATTTCGCAGAACCTCTAAAGCGCAACGCTTTATTTTAATTTTCATGTGTGATGTTTCTGTGGATTTTTTTGGCCCTTTTGGCGGAAAAAAATATTAAATAAGTTTTCTGCCATTTTAAACTTAGATGATTGCTTGAACCCCGAAGAAACCAATATCAAATAAGTTTTGAGCATACAAAGTTGTTTCCTTGAATCATGAATCAGAATTAAATTGATAAGGTTGAACACATGAAAGTAACACATAGGCCATGGCACACATAGCTTGCATATAAGATGCTCTAATCTCATTGAGCAGATTTTGCATATTATAGAGTAAAAGAATTTACAGAGCATACAAAAAATTAAAACTACTAAAACGTGTAAGCCAACTCCTAATATTGTTGCTTGATTTGCAACTTCTCCTCAACCTAGGATCATTAGCATCACTTTAGATATGCAAGCTTCTCTTGGATTTGTGCATCCAAATGTCATTTTGGCATCACCGACAAAGGTTTAAAGTACAGAGCTTGTTTACTGACCAATCCAGTTAGAACGGGGAGTAATGCCTAGCTGATAAAATTAGCACTTCTTTATGGAGATAAGTTTAGCCTTAAGATAAAACAAAAGTGGAGAAGTTAGTACAATTCCCGGTTGTTTTAGACTATATTCTTATTCCAGTAAACTTTCAGAAAATCACTGCCCATTTTCAATTTTTTATCATAACTAACCCGAATTAATGCTCTCAAAGAAAAGAATACTGTATTTCAAAAACATTTTCTTCCAAAGGTTGGCGCGCATTTATGTAGTCGTGGAAATAACAATGCATAAGATACTTCGGCTGGGAATCATTTGGTATTGTAGGCAAAGCATTGTTGCCTGTTTTGTTCATAAAGCTTGAGTTAGCACCACGCCACCAACAAAATTCCCAAGAAAGTGTCGCATCAAAAAAATCCAAGAGAGTGTTGAAACATATAATAAGACTTTGCCTAAGTACATTTGGACGAGAGCTTAATATGCTCACTAATATGATGAGAGCTTAATATGCTCACTAATATGATGACAGCTTGAATTCACACATATGATGAATCAACTCATGATGTGAGGTTTATAGGACATGGCTATGCTCGAGACCTTGGAAAAAGCATGTAAAAGTTTGGATTTTATCTTCTATACACTAGAGATCATATAGTATATAGCACAATTTTAAAAATATTGAACTTCTAAAACTTTATACAATGCTCAAAGAAATGATGCTATAGAAAACTGATTTGTTCCCTCAAGACAGTGTGCGCACACCAATTTAAATTAAAGGAAAAAATGACCACTAACTTTGAAATTTACCTTCAACTTACTTTGGGAAAAAGAAGAGAGTGCCAACAGCTGAGACCAGCTGCAAATATAACATAAAATCCGTCACTTATGTTCGTATCTTTGTAGAAAGTAAGTGTTTGATGCTCGAAAATGGCATGATTGCAGCACATATATTTTTTATTCCTTTGAGAGCATAGTGTATGGTTTTAATTCAAATTTGAACTAAAACCACAACACTTATTTTGGAATGGAGGGAGTATGTTATTCTGGATATTTGTGATGCAATAGAGAATGGTGCATTTGCGTTTGGTATCAAGTACATCAGCACCGTGTATGTTGGTGATCAATTTAGGGCTGGAATGGTAAGCACACACACCTAGAACTTATTAGGTTGGTCGTTACAAGGTGTTAGATGAGACTTTGCTAATTCCAATCTTGATGAGAATTAGCAAATCAATTGTTTCTTTCACTTCGAAGCTGTGATGAAATAGCGAAATAACTTTACAGCATGGGGCGTAGATAATAAACAAAGCATGTTCACAAGATGAAGTTGAACAGGAAAAAAATCCATTATTTCTTCCTTTGGTAGAATTAGAGGTCTAAGCATTGCACAGAATGAAACCAACAGAGAATGCATCTTTATGAAAAACCAAATCTTCAGGATTGAACTTTGTTAAATGATAGGCTAGTAGTTGTACCGTGACATGTCACGGTGTAATTGTGTGCGTGCGTGAGTTGTAGCTAGGTAGGTTGTTAGATGGATTTTATCTCTATCTTGTGTAGTCTTGGACTAGGGGTCAAGCCAACAACAACCTGCCGATGATGTATCTATGTGCTATATAAACACGTACGTGTCCCTGCCGCAAGTGCATACGCTTCCTGCCTCTTCTTTCATGGTATCAGAGCCTACCTCGCACACATCCATGGCGACATCTTCAAGCTCCACCTCCTTCCCCTCAACACCATTTGCACACAGCGTCACCGAGAAGCTCACAAGAGGAAACGAGGCTCTATGGAGGGAGATCGTCCTCTCGGCCATCCGCGCGAGGGGGGGGCGCAGATGCAAAACTACCTCGAGCTCGACCAGGTGGTGCCCCCCGTGACCATTGAGGTCACCTCCGACGACAGCAAGACGAAGTCCAAGGCAGCGGCCTGCTCGTGGCAACACGGGAGGCAACGGCGATGGCGGTGGTGGCGGGAACTACAACAACAATCCCGATGCCAAGCCCACATGTCAGATCTGCGGCAAGCTTGGGCATCCATCATGGAAGAGCTGGAAGCGCTACAACTCCTCCTATCAAGGGGGAGAAAAGTGCTCGATGAATGTGGCTGCTCCCCAGTACGGCGTAGACACGAACTGGTATATGGACAGTGGAGCCACTGACCATATCACTGGCGACTTGGAGAAGCTGACCGTCCGAGAGAGGTACACCGGCAACGAGCAAATTCACACTGCCAACGGTTCAGTATGGCTATTGATCATATCGTTCACACAACTATTTCAACCCCTGATCGTAATCTTCATCTAAACGATGTCCTTCATGTTCCGGAGGCCACAAAAATCTGATTTCGGCAAATAAACTTGCCATTGATAATGACACCTTTGTTGAAATTCACCCTCATTTTTTCCTTGTAAAGGATCTGGAAACGAGGAGGGTTCTTCTTCGCGGCAGGGGTAGAGGAGGTCTTTACCCTATCAAACACATTGGGACAAACGTCAAGAAGCAAGTGCTAAGTGTCACTAGACCATCTTTCGACTGGTGGCACCGACGTTTGGGTCATCCATCTTCCATAATCGTTAGGAAGATTCTTAGTGAAAATAAACTCCCGTGTGTTAGCAATGATGATAATAAGCTTGTATGTGACGCATGTCAAAAAGGCAAAAGTCACCAGTTGCCCTATCCAAAATCTGTTAGTGAATCACAATTTCCTTTGGAATTTATTTCCTCTGATGTTTGGGGTTCTGCTGTTGAAACAGTAGGAAGAAACAAAAAAAAAATACTATGTGATTTTATCGATGGTTTCAGTAAATTTACATGGATCTATCTCATCAAACGCAAGTCTAAAGTTTTTCAAAAATTTCATGACTTTCAAAACCTCGTTGAACGACAATTTGATCAAAAATTCTTGCTCTCCAAACAAATTGGGGTGGGGAGTACGAAAAGTTGAATTCCTTTTTTTAACAAAATTGGAATCTCACACCATGTTTCCTGTCCCCCATGCGCATCAGCAGAATGGATCAGCCGAGCGCAAACACCGACATATTGTCGAGGTTGGTTTATCTTTGCTTGCTCAAGCCTCTATGCCCTTAAAATTTGGGGACGAGGCCTTCATTGCTGCTACCTGCTCGATCAATAGAATGCTAAGCAAAGTTATAAACTTTGAAAAACCCCTCACTAGATTATTTGGTGAAACCCCAAACTATTCATCTCTTCGCATTTTTGGATGCGCATGTTGGCCTAACTTGCGACCCTACAATAGTCATAAGCTCCAATTTCGCTCCAAACAATGTGCATTCCTTGGGTATAGCAATCTACACAAGGGTTATAAGTGTCTCGATATCTCCACAGGGCGTGTTTATATTTCTCGGGATGTTGTGTTTGATGAAAACACTTTTCCCTTTTCCACCCTTCATCCTAATGCAGGGGCTCACCTCCATGCTGAAATTCTGTTGTTACCCCTGGAGCTTCTTAATCCTAATGATCATGGGGGAGAAAATGTTGATGATCATATGATTAATAGTGCTACTAATGTTGGTGAACCTGCTGCAGATAGGAATATTGAAAAAGTGCAACATGAAAAAGTCTTTTGGGCTATGATTTTATACAGCAAGAAAGGCCAAACTAGCCCGACACGGGACACGAGGAGGATTCCTCTGCAGCAACCGATCCCGAGAGATCTCACAGCGAATCTGGTGGCACTGCGAGCTCAGATCCCCAGGCGGATCCCCTGACGCCTCCTGCCGCTGGGTCCACAGGCGGCAATCTAGCGTGCGACACGTGGCTTGGGGCGGGCACGCGGTCTGGAGCAACCGCACCTGGCACACCCTTGAGCGGTTGTTGGCAGCCAGATGGGCTCAACTCGCCCACTACATCGCGCATTGAAGACGCGTCGTCGCCTATCACATGATCTCCTGGGCGTGTGTCGCCTGCACGTGGGACCGACCCGTCGCCATCATGAGCGCGCGATCCCATGCCTGACCAAGCAGCACACGAGGAAGATCCTGAGGTGATCCCAGCAACAGCGGCGGGATCTTCTGTGGACACCATGGTACGGCCCGTTCACAAAGAGGTATTTTCAAACCATTGATTCCTAAGGGTGGAAAAGCCAGGTATAATAAAAAATTTAAATTTGTGAACTTTGCTACTGCCAAAGAACCACGGAATCTAACAGAAGCCTTAGGTGATGAAAATTGGAAACATGTTATGGAGGTAGAATATGATGCACTTATGAAAAACCAAACTTGGCATTTAGTCTCACCTAGACAAGGGAGGAATATCATAGACTGCAAATGGGTGTACAAAATGAAAATAAACTCTGATGGCAGCATAGACGGATATAAAGCTAGATTAGTTGCTAAAGGTTTTAAACAACGTTATGTCATTGATTATGAGGATACTTTTAGTCCAGTTGTTAAAGCAGCTACTTCCAGGCTTGTTCTGTCTATTGCTGTCTCCAGGGGATGGAGTCTTCGTCAGTTGGATGTACAGAATGCATTTTTACATGGCGTTCTCGAGGAAGAAGTTTATATGAGACAGCCACCTGGTTTTGTGGATAATACCAAGTCACAATATGTGTGTAAGTTGGATAAAGCCCTCTATGGTCTGAAGCAGGCACCCAGGGCTTGGTACTCTAAACTAAGTATGAAACTACAGCAACTTGGTTTTCGACCCTCAAAGGGAGACACCTCCTTGTTCTTCTTCAAGAAAGGGAAGGTGACCATTTTTATGCTCATTTATGTAGATGATATAATTGTTGCTAGCTCACCACAAGAAGCCACCTCAGCTTTACTTAAAAACTTGAAAAGTGAATTTGCTCTTAAGGACTTGGGAGAATTGCATTATTTCCTAGGCATCGAAGTGAAAAAGACACATGATGGTATTCTGTGAAGTCAAGAGAAATATGCTAGAGACATAATCAAGCGTGTAGGCATTAAAGACTACAAACCTTCCAGCACACCCTTGTCTACAACTGAAAATATGTCTTTGCATGAAGGAAAATTGTTAAGTCCAGAAGAAGGGACTAAGTATAGGAGTATAGTTGGTGCACTTCAATACCTAACCTTGACAATACCTGACATATCTTTCCATGTCAACAAAGTTTGTCAGTTCTTGCATTCTCCTACATCTCTACATTGGACAGCTGTAAAGAGGATACTAAGATATATCCAAGGAAATGTTGGAACATGACTGAAAATATATAAGTCATTGTCAACAACAGTAAGTGCGTTTTCTGATGCAGATTGGGCAGGATGTCCTGATGATAGGAGATCCACTGGTGGATTTGCTGTTTTCTTTAGTTCTAATCTTATCTCATGAAATGCAAAGAAACAAGCAACCGTCTCGTTCTAGCACTGAAGCAGAATATAAGTCTCTGGCAAATGCAACATCTTAGGTAATGTGTGTAGAAACCTTATTGGATGAGCTGGGAGTCAAAAGACCACACGTCTCTTGTCTTTGGTGTGATAATCTTTGAGCAACATATCTTTCCACTAATCATGTGCTTCATGCAAGGACAAAACACATAGAAATTGACTTTCATTTTGTTCGGGAAAGAGTTGCAAGAAAATTGTTGGAAATCAGGTTCATTCCAAAAGGAGATCAAGTTGCTGATGGTTTAACAAAGCCTCTACAAGCTCGACAACTCCAAGCCTTCAGAAGCAATCTAAACCTCGATACGTTCAGATTGAGGGAGGATGTTAAATGATAGTCTAGTAGTTGTAACGTGACATGTATGTCACGGTGTAATTGTGTGCGTGCGTGAGTTGTAGCTAGGCAGGTTGTTAGATGGATTTGATCTCTATCTTGTATAGACTTGGACTAAGGGTCAAGCCAACAACAACCTACCGATGATGTATCTATGTGCTATATAAACACGTACGCGTCCCTGCCGCAAGTGCATACGCTTCCTGCCTCTTCTTTCAAACTTTTCTCTTAAGATCAGACTCTTATTCATAGGCAGTGATATTTAGCTCGGTGCACATCAAAACCTAACCAAATATTCAGTATTGAACCTTGTGCTGGGACAGGACATCATACAAACTTGTGATCGTCAGCATGCCAGCTACTACTATATACACACAACTCATTAATCTATATACACACGAATCACACTTTCCACATTATGCAACACGTTCTTGGAACAAACAACTGCAAACAGAATTTAGAAGGAAACAATGAAAGCAAAGCACCAGCTAGGCGTGCAGCATGAAACATCTTCCGACATGGTTGCTAAGTGATCACAGGCTCGGCGTCAACCAGACCTCCGATGGGCAGATTGTTCCATAATGACCACCACCCGACAGAAAAGCACCCTCCAGCTTCTGACTTCTCAAATCATAGACCTTCACACCGCTCCATTGGTTACGGCGATGCTCGAAAGCGTCCCCCCGAGACGGGGAGTCGTGAAGTAGATACAATCTGGCCGTACCTCGGGGAATCTATCGACGGACAATATTGTTGAAAATATGAGCAATTTACCGAATAATTTTATTAACAGAAATACTAGATAAAGCATGACTAGTATAGCAGTGATGAAACAAGTCATGCGGATCAAGATGCATAAGAGAGAAGGTAAACATCGTCTGCATATATGAGTTTGAAGTAAACACATCTAGAACAGACACTAGATGAAGTTGCTTATACGACATAGAACCTAACATACGTAGGACAGAAACTAGAGCCAAGAACTGTAGTAGGACTTGTAACAGAAAGGAGAAGAACACGTACGACACAGTAGCAGCAGAAGCGCTGGACTTGGGGTCGGTGTCCTTGCCTGCCATGTCGTCGAGGAGGTCGTGGACGTCGGGGAAGTAGTCGTCGGCGACCGGATCGTCCGTGATGAAGCAGCCAGTAGTCGCGCAGAGCGCTCCCCAAAAACCTTATCACCCTTCTCCCGTACAGGACTCAAAGAGTGCGGTTTCGGAGGCCTACGCGCCGCGCCGCGCCGCGGCGGGCGGCGGAGGAGGAGCGCGCGTGAATGTCCCTCTTATTCTCATGCTCATACAAGTGGGGAAGGAGCCTCCCTTATAAGAAGGTCCAACTCCCTCTAAACTAGCAATGTGGGACTAAATTTTAGTAGTATCCCTTGCCTTGCACAAATGGGCTAAGTGGGCCTCTAGAATTTATTAGGAATTTCTGAAATAGTTATTGGGCTGCCCCAATATAGACTAAATTCCAGCAAATATACCCCGGCTATTCTGACCAAGGAACGCCGCGTGTCCCCTTAGAGCCTTTGCTGGGCTTACTCCTACCATTTGGCTGTTCTTGAGATCCAATCTGTCTACATCAACCCTAACGTAGTGCTCCTGATACTTGTCGAGGACGACACGAATCTGCAGAAGATGTCCCCACCAAGTTGAAACCAGGTATCTCGTGATAAGTTCAAAAAAGTAATCATCTCCCTCGGCAATGATCGTTTTCTTTCGCGGTCCGTCCTCCGGTCCACTGAGGCCCCAAGACTTCAATTTACCTTCCATTGTCACCACGTAGAACCTGCCGCGGTGGTAGACACAATCGGCATAGCTATCCAGACTTCTCCTTATACTTGAAACTTGTCGCCAAGAACTATCTCCGACCCTCGCAAAAGAGAGTCGCTTACCGTCCATGTGCATGGACAAAGCAGTTGCGGGACCAGCAGATGGAGAACCGGACAACACAACCTTGTCATAGAAAAACCCACCAAGAGACCGCACATCATAGACACTGTCACTCTCGTAACAATTGTAACGATAGCCCACGATGTTCCCTTCATCTCCGTAAACCCCTTCGATGCACGACGCAAAACTGGTGATTGGCGGGAGCGGGAGCAACGCTGCGGTGAAGGGGTTAACCAGCCATGGGAGGCGCCGCAGCAGGCCACGGCCTGGCCCAGGGAAAGCTGACCTGGAAAGTTTTCTTAGCATCCAGGAGGTTGCGGAGCTCAGAAGTGGCACTAGGATCCCATAATCCACGACGCACAGGCTGCTGTTGATCCCCTGCCGGAAGAGGCTCCTCCGCCAAGGACACGAGCCATGGCGTGCGACAAGGTTGGACACTGCCGGCGGCCGCAGATGCAGAACGCCATGACGGGCTTGTAAAATAGGGTTAGTTTGCATATATTATATTTATATACGTGTATACGTATGTAACCTGATCATCTATATATAGTGAGACGTGAGGTGGATGTATCACCGACGCAAAACTGTAAACCTACCTCTCTAACTTGGTATTAGATAGCCAACCGGGCTGCCGAGTGAACCCCACGCCGCCACCCCGATCCACCACGCCGCAGCCGCCGCGCGTCACCACTTTTCCACGCAGCCGCCGCCGCGATCCATCCGCCGCTGCTGCCGCATGCCGCCACCCTTCCGCGCCGCCGCCGCCGCGAGTTCGTTTTCTCCGCCGCCGCGCACCGTCCTTCTCCGCGCCGCCATGATGTCGTCTGCTGCTGCTCTCTCTCTCTCTCTCTTCAACAATGTCGACGCCATCACCTCGCCCGCGGCTGCCACGGTTCCCGCCGCCCTCGCCGTTCCCGCGATCTTCGTCCGCCTCGGCCGCCACAACTTCATGCTGTGGGGAGGCATCGCCGGGACCGTCCACGCCAGCACCAACCTCCACGGCTACCTGGACGGCATCATGGCGGCACCCGACAAGACCATCGCCGTGGGCACTGGTGATGTCGCGACGACCGCCGCTAACCCGGCGTACCACCACTGGTGGACTCAGGATCAGAAGGTCAAGGGCCTTCTCCTCACCTCCATGGAGGAGGATATCGCCTGCCAGCTTATTAGTTGCGTGACGGCGCAGGCGGTATGGACTGCCGTCAGTGCCATGTACGGCATGCAGAGCCGCGCCAACGTTTGTCACATCCAGCGTCAACTCCAGACGCTGAGGAAGAAGGAGATGTCTACGGCTGAGTACGTGCACAAGATGAAGGCACTCACCGACACCATGGCCGCTGCCGGCTCCCTGATCCATGATGATGAGCTCATTGATCACATCCCCACAGGACTCGGCTCCGCCTACAACTCCATCGCCGCCTCCCTGGGTATGAGTAACGCCCCTATGCCCTACTCCAGCTTCTACTCGCTCATTTTGTCGTTAGAAGCGTTGCAGGCTCAGCAGAGTGCGGCGGAGGGGTGGACTCCCTCTGCCAACACCGTGACCCGCTCAGGCCCCCACGGCAATGGCGGGCGTGCTCCATACTCGGAGCCCTACCCCTTCCAGGGTGGGGGTTGCCCGACCGATGGGATCGGTCCGCCCGGGCAAGGCCGCCAAGGCGGCAATGGTGGCCCCAATGGTGGCCGCGACCGCAACCCCGACTACAACGGCAACGGTCGTCAAGGTGGCAGGGGTAACGGCGGCAACAATGGTGGCCGTCGCAAGAATCGTTGGCGTCCCAGGTGTCAGATTTGCAAAAACTGGGGTCATGAGCCCGATGATTGTCGTAAGCGCTATGACCAGGACCACAACACTCGCTCCGCCAACTCGTCGTCCACCAACACCGTCGACTATCCTTGGGTACTGGACACCGGGGCTAGGGATCACCTGACGAGTGATCTTGAATGTCTCCAGGATCACCTGACGAGTGATCGCCACCAAAGAAGGTTCGAGTCAACGACGGGCTGGCTCCTCACTAAGCTGCGCCTCCCAGAAGGTAGCACATCCCAGTACTAGCCTGGCGGAGCCCAGTCCCGGACTTGCCCCTCTGATCAAGCAGGCCTTCTCCGCCGAGTCGACGATGAGGATTTGGGATAGGCATCGTCGACGTCGATGCGGGGATAATTGCTTTAACTAAAAAAGTAAACTAGTTCTATTAATTTTCATACTAAAAATAAAATAGTTGTATTAATTCAACTAGTTCAACTAAACACTTACTATAAATAAAAATAAACTAGTTCAACTAGTTCTATTAATTTTCTTACTAAAAAAACTAGTTCTATTAATTCAACTAGTTCTTACTAAAAATAAACTAGTTTAGCTAGTTCTATTAATTTTCTTACTAAAAATAAACTAGTTCTATTAATTCAACTAGTTCTTACTAAAAATAAACTAGTTCAACTAGTTTTATTAATTTTCTTACTAATTATATTAAACACTTACTAAAAAATAGTAAAAAAAACTATATTGATTTTTTTCTCTAAACTAAACACTACTAGCCTAATTAACATCTAGTTAAACCCTACTGCCTAGTTCTTAAGCATCTACAAGTACTAACTAATTAGATGAACCCTAGCTAGGTATTTAACCATCTACAACTACTTAAGCACCATTGATGAACCATAGGAATTTGTCCTAAAAACTACTTAAGCATCTACAACTACTGCCCTAATTAACATCTAGTTTACAATTATATTTACTTAACTACATTGGGTGCATAACAACTATATAACTACTTAAGCATCTACAAGTAGTAGCTAATATGATGAACCCTAACTAATTAGATGAACTCTAAAATTTGATGAACCATAGGAACCCTAGCTAGGCAGAGTTAGGGAAGGAGGAGGAGGAGGTCTACGCGTGCTCACCTCGGGCGCTGGCGGAGTTCGGGAGCGGCCGAGGGAGGGGCACGCGGCGTCGAGGTCGGCCGGGGTCGGGGTCGGTGTCGAGGTCGAGGTTGGGGTCGGGGTCGGCATCGAGGTCGAGGTCGGGGTCAGGGTCGGGGTCGGGGGCAGCAGAGGGCGACTGGAGAGCGCGCGGCGGCCAACGGCGATGTAGGTCAACAACGGCGGCGACAGCAGTTCGAGGTGGGATTTGGGGGAAGTGGCCGGAGGGAAGAAGAACCGCATAGTTAAGTCAAAAATAGCAATAACGCGTTCGCGGAAAAGCGCTACTGCTACATTAGCTATAGCTAATATAGCTATAGCGCGGGCCAACTGAACGTGCTACTGATATTTTAGCTATAGCGCTTGTATTGAAAGCGTGCTGCTGCTACGCCTTTCTCCCTTTTTTCTTTTTTCCCTTCACATTTTCTTTTTTTCCTTTCCCTTTTTTCTATTTCTTTCATTTTCATTTACTTATGCATATGTTTTTTATTTTCTTTTCTTTTCGTTACCAGTAGCGCTTTCCGCACAAAACATGCTGCTACAACCATATTAGCAGCATCGCACTTTCCGTGAGCTCGCTGCTACTATTCCTAGCCTGTGGAGAGCACTGTGGGAATTATAGTAGTAACGCTTCTTCGCCTGGCGCGCTACTGCTAGAATCTTAGCTGCAGCACGTTTTATTTTCCGGGCGCTAGTGATAAGTAGTAGTAGCGGTTCTTTTTGACAGGCGCTACTGATACGTTTCTGTGTATAAGGTTTTCCCTAGTAGTGAATGGAAGCACCAGTAACCCTCGAATGAAGCTCCAATGCAACACTAGACTGCCCCGATGGAGCTCCATCGTAGCACCGGTGGCCCTTCGACGAAGCTCTAATGCAACACTGAATGGCCCCGGTGGAGTGCTATGTCTTTAGCTTGCGTTGGTTTTCCTTGAAGAGGAAATGGTGATGCAACAATAGTAGCGTAAGTATTTCCCTCAGTTTTTTAGAACCAAAGTATCAATCCAGTAGGAGGCTCCTCAAAAGTCCCACGCACCTACACAAACAAACAAAGAACTCACAACCAACGCAATAAAGGGGTTGTCAATCCCTTCACGGCCACTTGCGAAAGTGAGATCTGATATAGTATGATAAGATAAATATATTTTTGGTATTTTATAATATAGATTGGAAAAGTAAAGATGCAAATAAAAGTAGATTGAAAGCTTATATGATAAAAGATAGACCCGGGGGCCATATGTTTCACTAGTAGCTTCTCTCAAGATAGCATAAGTATTATGGTGGGTGAACAAATTACTGTCGAGCAATTGATAGAAAAGCGTATAATTATGAGATTATCTAGGCATGATCATATCTATAGGCATCACGTCCGCAACAAGTAGACCGACTCCTGCCTGCATCTACTACTATTACTCCACACATCAACCGCTATCCAGCATGCATCTAGAGTATTAAGTTCATAAAGAACAGAGTAACACATTAAGAAAGATAACATGATGTAGAGGGATAAACTCATGCAATATGATATAAACCCCATCTTTTTATCCTCGAAGGCAACAATACAATATGTGCCTTGCTGCCCCTACTGTCACTGGGAAAGGACACCGCAAGATTGAACCCAAAGCTAAGCACTTCTCCCATTGCAAGAAAGATCAATCTAGTAGGCCAAACCAAACAGATAATTCAAAGAGACTTGCAAAGATAACTTAATCACACATAAAAGAATTCAGAGGAGATTCAAATATTTCTCATCGATAAACTTGATCATAAACCCACAATTCATCGGATCTCGACAAACACACCCCAAAAAACGTTACATCGAATAGATCTCCAAGAAGATCGAGGAGAACATGGTATTGAGATCCAAAAAGAGAGAAGAAGTCATCTAGATAATAACTATGGACCCGAAGGTCTTGTGGTAAACTACTCACAACTCATCGGAGGGGCTATGGTGTTGATGTAGAAAGCCCTCCGTGGTCGATTCCCCCTCCAGCGGAGCGCCGGCGAAGGCTCCAAGATGAGATCTCGCGGATACATAAGGTTATGGTGGTGGAAATAGTTTTTCATTGGCTCTCTTGATGTTCTTGGGGTACGTGGGTATATATAGGAGGAATAAGTAGGTCGGTGGCTGCCCGAGGGGCCCACGAGATAGGGGGCGCGCCCTATAGGGGTGGGCGCGCCCTCCACCCTCGTGGCCGCCTCGACTGCTTCTTGACTTGCACTCCAAGTCCTCTAGATCACGTTCATTCCAAAAATCACACTCCCGAAGGTTTCATTCCATTTGGACTCCGTTTGATATTCCTTTTCTTCGAAATATTGAAATAGGCAAAAAAGCAGCAATACGGGTTGGGCCTCCGGTTAGTAGGTTAGTCCCAAAAATGATATAAATGTGTAAAGTAAAGCCCATAAACATCCAAAACGGATAATATAATATAATGGAACAATCAAAAATTATAGATACATTGGAGACGTATCAAGCATCCCCAAGGTTAATTCCTGCTCGTCCTCGAGTAGGTAAATGATAAAACAGAATTTTTGATGTGGAATGCTACCTAGCATAATTCTCAATGTAATTTTCTTTATTGTGGCATGAATGTTCAGATCCAAATGATTCAAAATAAAAGTTCATATTGACATAAGAAATAGTAATACTTCAAGCATACTAATCAAAGCAATCATGTCTTCTCTAAATAACATGGCTAAAGAAAGTTCATCCCTACAAAAATCATATAGTTAGGCTATGCTTCATTTTCGTCACACAAAAATGCTCCCAAATTATACACCCCCGATGACAAGCCAAGCAATTGTTTCGTACTTAAATAATCTTAAACTTTTTTAACTTTCACGCAATACATGAGCGTGAGCCATGGGTATAGCACTATGGGTGGAATAGAATATGATGATGAGGATTGTGTGGAGAAGACAAAAAAGGAGAAAGTCTCACATTGATGACGATAATCAACGAGCTATGGAGATGCCCATCAATTGATGTCAACATGAGGAGTAGGGATTGCCATGCAACTGATGCACTAGAGCTATAAATGTATGAAAGCTCAACAAAAGAAAACTAGTGGGTGTGCATCCAACTTGCTTGCTCACGAAGACCTAGGGCATTTTGAGGAAGCCCATCGTAGGAATATACAAGCCAAGTTCTATAATGAAAAATTCCCACTAGTATATGAAAGTGACAACATATGAGACTCTCTATATGAAGAGCATGGTGCTACTTTGAAGCACAAGTGTGGAAAAGAGATAGTAACATTACCCCCTTTTATTTATTTTCTTTTTTTTCTTTTTTTCTTTTTTTGGGCCTTTC
>NC_057813.1:657621289-657632064 GCF_018294505.1 Triticum aestivum | reverse complement strand
TATTGATTTACAACTCATGAGTTACAACTCAAAACTAGAACAAGATATGACTCTATATGAATGCCTCTGGCGGTGTACCGGGATGGGTAATGAATCAAGAGTGACATGTATGAAAAATTATGCAAAGTGGCCTTGCCACAAATACGATGTCAACTACATGATCATGCAATGGCAATATGACAATAATATTGCGTGTCATGATGATAAACGGAACGGTGAAAAGTTGCATGGCAATATATCTCGGAATGGCTATGGAAATTTCATAATAGGTAGGTATGGTGGCTGTTTTGAAAAAGATATAAGGAGGTTTATGTGTGATAGAGCGTATCATATCACGGGGTTTGGATGCACCGGCGAAGTTTGCACCAACTCTCAAGGTGAGAAAGGGCAATGCACGGTACCGAAGAGGCTAGCAATGATGGAAAGGTAAAAGTGCGTATAATCCATGGACTCAACATTAGTCAAAAGAACTCATATACTTATTGCAAAAAATCTACAAGTCATCAAAAACCAAGCACTACGCGCATGCTCCTAGAGGGATAGATTTGTACAAAAAGACCATCGCTCGTCCCCGACCGCCACTCACAAGGATGCACAATCTAAGAACACCTCATGTTTCAAATTTGTTACACAACTTTAACCATACGTGCATGCTACGGGACTTGCTAACTTCAACACAAGCATTCTTTAAATTCATAATCACCCAACTAGAATGACTTTAATATCACTACCTCCATATCTCAAAACAATTATCAAGTATCAAATTGATCATAACATCCAATTCACTTCCTATGATAGTTTTTATTATACCCAACTTGGATGCCCACCATTCTAGGACCAATTTTATAACCATAGCAAATACCATGCTGTTCTAAGATACTCTCAAAATAATATAAGTGAAGAATGAAGACTAGTAATTTCTACAAAATTAAGCCACCGCCGTGCTCTAAAATATATAAGTGAAGCACTAGAGCAAAAACTATCTAGCTCAAAAGATATAAGTGAAGCACATAGAGTATTCTAATAAATTCCAATCAAGTGGCTTCTCCCAAAAGGTGTGTACAGTAAGGATGATTGTGGAAAACTAAAAAGCAAATACTAATATCATACAAGATGCTCCAAGCAAAACACATATCATGTGGCGAATAAAAATATAGCTCCGATTAAAGTTACCGATGAACAAAGACGAAGGAGGGGATGCCTTCCGGGGGCATCCCGAAGCTTAGGCTTTTGGCTATTCTTGAATATCTTGGGGTGCCATGGGCATCCCCAAGCTTAGGCTCTTGCCACTCCTTATTCCATAGTCCATCAAATCTTTACCCAAAACTTGAAAACTTCACAACACAAAACGCAACAGGAAATCTCATAAGCTCCGTTAGTGAAAGAAAGCAAAACCACAATATAAGGTACTGAAATGAACTCATTCTTTATTTATTTTGGTGTTAAACCTACTTTATTTAAAGTTCTCTATGGTTCATACCACTTAATACTATCCATAGATGCATCAAAATAAGCGAACAACACACGAAAAATAGAATCTGTCAAAAACAGAACACTCTGTAACAATCTGTAACCCTAGAATACATCTGGAACTTTAAAAATCCTACCAAAATAGGAAGTCCTGGGAAATTTGAATGTTGATCTACAGCAAAAAGAATCAAGGCAAAAGCACGTTTATGTGAATTAACAAAACTATTTTCATGCGCGCAAAGTTTCTGTTTTTCAGCAGAATCAAATTAACTATCACCACAGGTTATCCTATAGGTTCTACTTGGCACAAACACTAATTAAAACATAAAAACACATCTAAATAGAAGGTAGATGCAGAATTTATTACTAAACAGAAACAAAAACAAAAAACACAAATAAAATTGGGTTGCCTCCCAACTAGCGCTATCGTTTAACGCCCCTAGCTAGGCATAAAAGCGAGGATAGATCTAAGTAGTGCCATCTTTGGCACTCAATTCCTAAGTAGCTCGCATGATAGATTCATAAGGTAATTTAATTTTCTATCTTGAAAAGTGCTCCATGCCTTTCCTTAATGAAAATTGGAATCTAATATTCCCTTCCTTCATATCAATAATTGCGCCAATCGTTCTAAGGAAAGGTCTACCAAGAATAATAGGGCAAGAAAGATTGTAATTTATATCAAGAACGATAAAATCTACGGGAACCAAATTTCTATTTGCAACAATGAGAACATCATTGATCCTTCCCATTGGCTTTTTAATGGTGGAATCCGCAAGGTGCAAATTTAAAGAGCAATCATCAAGATCATGGAAACCTAGAATGTCACATAAAGTTTTCGGAATCGTGGAAACACTAGCACCCAAATCACATAAAGCATAACACTCATGATCTTTAATTTTAATCTTTAGTAGGTTCCCACTCATCATTAAGTTTTCTAGGTGTAGAAACTTCCTAATTAAGTTTTCATCAAAAGATTGCATCAAGGCATCAACGATATGTTTGGTAAAAGCTTTATTTTGACTATAAGCAAGAGGAGAATTCACAAAAGATTGCAACAAGGAAATACAACCTTCTAAAGAACAATTATCTTAATTAAATTCCTTGAAATCCAATATAGTGGGTTCAATACTATTTAAAGTCTTGACCTCTCCAATCCCACTTTTACCAAATTTAGCATCAAGATCTAAAAACTCCGAATTATTGGGACGTCTTTTAATTAAAGTTGACTCATCTCCAGTCCCATCATTATTAAGATTCATATTGCAAAACAAAGATCTAATAGGGGACACATCAATAACTTTAAGATCTTCATCATTATTTTCATGGAAACTAGAAGAACATGTCTTTACAAAGCAATCTTTCTTAGCACGCAATCTAGCGGTTCTTTCCTTGCACTCATCAATGGAAATTTTCATTGCTTTGAGACACTCACTGATATCATGCTTAGGAGGAGTAGATCTAAGTTTCAAAGAATCAACATCAAGCGAAAGTCTATCAACGTTCCTAGCCAAATCATCAACCTTGAGTAATTTTTCTTCAAGCAAGGCATTAAAATTCTTTTGAGAGATCATAAATTCTTTTACACTATTCTCAAAATCAGATGGCATCTTATTAAAATTACCATAAGAATTATTGTAGGAATTTCCATAATTATTAGAGGAATTACTAGGGAACGGTCAAGGATTAAAGTTTCCTCTATAAGCATTGTTTCCGAAACTATTCCTACCAACAAAATTCACATCCATAGATTCATTATTGTTCTCAATCAAAGTAGACAAAGGCATATCATTGGGATCAAGAGGAGCACTCTTAGTAGCAAACAATTTCATAAGTTCATCCATCTTTCCACTCAAAACATTAATTTCTTCTATAGCATGCATTTTTTACTAGTAGATCTTTCGGTGTGCCATTGAGAATAATTAGCCATAATATTATCAAGGAGTTTTGTAGCATCTCCTAAAGTAATTTCCATAAACGTGCCTCCCGCGGTCGAATCTAAAAGATTTCTAGAAGCAAAATTCAATCCGGCATAAAATTTTTGTATGATCATCCATAAATTCAACCCATGAGTAGGGCAATTGCAAATCATCAATTTTATTCTTTCCCAAGATTGGACAACATGCTCATGATCAAGTTGTTTTAAATTCATAATATCGTTCCTAAGAGTGATGATCTTAGCGGGAGGAAAATACTTAGAGATAAAAGCATCTTTGCACTTGTTCCAAGAAATCAATACTATTTTTAGGCAAAGACAAAAACCAAACTTTAGCACGATCGCTAAGGGAAAACGGAAATAACTTCAATTTAAAAATATCATTGTCTGTATCTTTCTTCTTTTGCATATCACACAAATCAACAAAGTTGTTTAGATGGGTAGCGGCATCTTCACTAGGAAGGCCGGTGAATTGATCTTTCATAACAAGATTCAGCAAAGCAGTATTGATTTCACAAGACTCAACATCATTAAGAGGAGCAATCGGAGTACTAAGGAAATCATTATTATTGGTATTGGAGAAATCACACAATTTGGTATTATCTTGCGCCATGGCGATAAGTAATCCAACACTCAAGCAAACAAAAAAGAGGCAAACGAAAGAGAGAGAGAAGATTGGGAAAGAGAGAGCAAATAAAACGGCAAGGGTGAAGTGGGGGAGAGGAAAACAAGAGGCAAATGGAAAATAATGTAAATGCGAGGGAGATGAATTTGTGATGGGTACTTGGTATGTCTTGACTTGAGCGAAGACCTCCCCGGCAACGGCGCCAGAAATCCTTCTTGCTACGTCTTGAGCTTGCGTTGGTTTTCCTTAAAGAGGAAAGGGTGATGCAGCAATAGTAGGAGGCTCCTCAAAAGTCCCAAGCACATACACAAACAAACAAAGAACTCGCAACCAACGCAATAAAGGGGTTGTCAATCCCTTCACGGCCACTTGCGAAAGTGAGATCTGATAGAGATAGTATGATAAGATAAATATATTTTTGGTATTTTATAATATAGATTGGAAAAGTAAAGATGCAAATAAAAGTAGATTGAAAGCTTATATGATAAAAGATAGACCCGGGGGTCATAGGTTTCACTAGTGGCTTCTCTCAAGATAGCATAAATATTAGTGGGTGAACAAATTACTGTCGAGCAATTGATAAAAAAGCAAATTATTATGAGATTATCTAGGCATGATCATGTATATAAGCATCACGTCCGCAACAACTAGACCGACTCCTGCCTGCATCTACTACTATTACTCCACACATCGACCGTTATCCAGCATGCATCTAGAGTATTAAGTTCATAAAGAACAGAGTAACACATTAAGAAAGATGACATGATGTAGACGGATAAACTCATGCAAATGATATAAACCCCATCTTTTTATCCTAGAAGGCAACAATACAATATGTGCCTTGCTGCCCCTGCTGTCACTGGGAAAGGACACCGCAAGATTGAACCCAAAGCTAAGCACTACTCCCATTGCAAGAAAGATCAATCTAGTAGGCCAAACCAAACTGATAATTCGACGAGAATTGCAAAGATAACTTAATCACACATAAAAGAATTCAGAGGAGATTCAAATATTTCTCATAAATAAACTTGATCATAAACTCACAATTCATCGGATCTCGACAAACACACCGCAAAAAGAGTTACATTGAACTGATCTCCAAGAAGATCGAGGAGAACATGGTATTGCGATCCAAAAAGAGAGAAGAAGTCATCTAGCTAATAACTATGGACCCGAAGGTCTTGTGGTAAACTACTCACAACTCATTGGAGGGGCTATGGTGTTGATGTAGAGCCCTCCGTGGTCGATTCCCTCTCCGGCGGAGCGCCGGCGAAGGCTCCAAGATGAGATCTCGCGGATACAGAAGGTTACGGTGGTGGAAATAGTTTTTCGTTTGCTCTCTTGATGTTCTCGGGGTACGTGGGTATATATATAGGAGGAAGAAGTAGGTCGGTGGCCGCTCGAGGAGCCCACGAGATAGGGGGCGCGTCCTGTAGGGGTGGGAGCTGTCGTGGTTCTAAGTCTGACAGTAGAGTGGGGGGTAGGTATGGAGAGGCAAGGTCTTAGCTATGGAGAAGTTGTAACACGAGAGATGTACGAGTTCAGGCCCTTCTCGGAGGAAGTAAAAGCCCTACGTCTCGGAGCCCGGAGGCGGTCGAGTGGATTGTGTGTATATGAGTTACAGGGTGCCGAACCCTTCTGCCTGTGGAGGGGGGTGGCTTATATAGAGTGCGCCAGGACCCCAGCCAGCCCACGTAATGAAGGGTTTAAGGTGTATTTAGTCCGGGGTGTTACTGGTAACGTCCCACATAAAGTGTCTTAACTATCATAAAGTCTACTTAACTACAGGCCGTTGCAGTGCATAGTGCCTTTTGACCTCCTGGTAGTCGAGTGAGTCTTCGTGGTCGAGTCCTTCAAGTCAGTCGAGTGAATCCATCGTTGGTCGACTGGAAGGTGACCTCTTCTAAGGGTGTCCTTGGGCAGGGTACTTAGATCAGGTCTGTGACCCTACCCTAGGTACATGACCCCATCATTAGCCCCCGAATGGATTGAGGCTTTGAGTGACGGAGGAGTTGATGCTGTTTCCGATTGACCTTTGCACAATGGTCGTGCGTTGTCCTGAATCCAGAGAATCTCTTCGTTGATAGTGAGCAACTCGCCTTCAGTCGACTCGATCCATTCTTTTCTTTCGTCGAGTGATCTTTCGGGCTTCGTCGATTTCCGAGCGACGGATCGCAGGAAATCCCGCGCCTGACAGACTGATCTGCCGTTAGCGGATTCCGCGGGATGCGAAATTTGGGGAAACGCGCGAAGCGGAGCGGACTGCGGCGTTCGGATGGGACGGGACATAGACACATCGATTCTTGCACCGCTTTCTTCGCCACGTATCTCGCCCGTGTAACAGTTCCAGGATATGATTAGATCTGCCGGGTCCACCTGTCATCCACTCGGAAGGGATCTTATAAATGCGCCCGGCGGGGGTTTTTTGAACAGTGCTTCAGCATTCTCTCTCTCTGCCTCCTTCGTCTCTGCCCAACGCGCTCGCTCTTGCCCCCGCACCACTTCTCCTCACGCGCCCCGCCGGAAGCCATGGTCAAGGAGAAGACGGCGGCGCTGGAGCGTGCGAAGAAGGCGTCGGCGACGGAGAAGGCAAAGGGGAGATCCACCAGCCGCGGTGGGTCTTCGTCCAGATCCCGCCTGCCGAAAGGCTAGGTCCAGGGAGATTGGATCCAGTCGACCATCACGGAGAAGGACCTCCTCGACATGGCCAACGAGGGCCTGATCCCCCATGGAACTGCGAGGCTTCCGGGGAAAGAGTGGCAGCCCCAGCCGGAAGAGGGTGAGTGCGTGCTTCTGGCTACCCATGTCGACCGCGGATTCTCTTTGCCGCCGAGCGTTTTCTTCCGTGGTTTCTTGAACTTTTTTGGAGCGCAACTCCACCACTTCACCCCGAATTCTATCGCCTATCTTGCCGCGTTTGTGTCCATGTGCGAGAGTTTTCTGGGCTGTCGACCGCACTGGGGCTTGTTCAAGCACATATTCACATGTCGCTCTCAAACTGTGAAGAAGGCGAGTCCAGGCGACGAAAGAACCCGAGTGGTCCAAATGTGTGGAGGTCTGGGGATCCAGGTGAGAAACAAGAGCACCTTCCCAGCTATGACATTTCCCGAGTCAGTCAGAGGCTGGCAATCGACCTGGTTCTACTGCCAGGACGGGTCGACACCGGGGTAGTCGAGTGGGCTCCCTCCATTTACCATGGACCGAGTGAACAAGCCCTCCTCCCTGAAGCTGATTCCGGAGGAGAAAGCTGACGTGAAGATGTTGATGGAGCGCGTAGTTCAGTTGGTTCGGGAGGGAGTGACGGGCATGGATCTCCTGGAAGTTTTCCTTAGGCGTCGAATCCAGCCTCTTCAGTTCCGGAGCCACTGCATGTGGTTGTACTGTGGAACTGAGGACGTGACTCGGGTTAACCCAGAAACAGTCGACGATGCCACTCTGGAAAGGTGGATGGCCGCTGTTACTGGGAACAAGGATAACCCTCGCGGAGCCAGAAGGATTCCTCCACTCGACTGCCACAGTGACCCAAACAAGGTATGTCTGCTCCACTTCCCATTGTATTTTTGTCGTATTTATTTCTGTTTTCTCTGTCGATCGGTCGACTGATCTTTGTCTTGTTGTCCATCAGGCCCTCACTGAACTGTACTCAATGCCCAACGGAGCGCAGGCTCCGACTGAGGAGGGAGAAGCGAGCGGGGGCGAGAGTCAGGAGGAGGAGTGGGACTCGGACGCCGCCGAGGCCGATGATGATGATGATGACGATGATGATGATGACGATGAGGACGGCGAAGAGGAGGAGGAGGAGGAGGTCGCACCACCGCGCTCGGAAAGGCAGTCGAAACTTGTTCATGACCCTGCAACTGAACGCGGCGAGGGGGTCGCGACTGTTACTCAGTCGACCAAGCGCCCCCGGACCACCTCTCCGGCGCCGACTGAAAAGGCGCCGAAGCAGCCCAGGGCGGCCCCGTCGAAGCCGACCAAGCACCTGCCGAAGATGAAGGTGTCCATCCCCACCATATCAGGGTAATCATATTGCTTACGTCTTCTTGTTTTGTGTGAACTTTATCTCTGGTTGGCGCTGGAGTTAGTCGACTGACTCTTTGGAGTTGCAGTGCTGCTACTTCTGAGACCTCAACCCGGGCTGACGACCATGCGATGGAGGATGCAGCAACCTCAAAACCTGGTATTATACTCTTAACACCGTTTCTAGTCGACTGACTCATGATCTCTAATTCTGATTCTTTTCTGTAGCTCCATCCAATGTTGTTATCACTCTCCCTAATGACGATGAAGACGAGGAACCACTAAAGCACAGAATGAGAAGGAAAGCGTCTGCCAGCAGGGTGCCCCAGGATGTGACGGTGCCTGAGACTCTGGTCGCGGAGGAGGAGAACACCACTCGACACACTGTGTCCTTCACAGATCCGCCGACGAGTGCTCCGCAGCCCTCCCTCTTCATGACGCACCACGTCGCAGAGGACCAAGCTGGCGCCGCGAAGGAGGCGATACGCCAGGCAAGAATCATGATGGAGCAGTTGAAGACCATCCGGGATGCGAGCCAGGCAGCTTATGACGCCAGTTCCGCCCTTCAAAGGAATGTTCAGGTCAGTCGACCACCACTTGTTCTGTTAGGATATTCTATCAAAGAACTTTTCTTTCCAGAATTTATAGTAGTCACCCAGTGGGTGTGTTGATTTAAACTCTGTGTTAGCGGGGGCACGCTGAGTGCACCCGCTGGGTGTAGTCCCCAAGGCTAAGGTCGACTGCTGGCAGTCGGCCTTAGGCTTTATAATTTCAGTCTCTCCGTCATTCGACTACAGCGAATGGATTTCGCAAACCGGTGGGGGCACGCTGAGTGCACCCACTGGGTGTATTCCCCGAGACTGTGATCGACTGCTGGCAGTCGGTTACAGTCTTAGAGAATACATCTTGTTTTTTTTGAGGTCGACTGGTCGACTCTGTCTTCTAATAGGATTAGTGGGGGCACGCTGAGTGCACCCAGTGGGTGTAGTCCCCAAGGCTAAGGTCGACTGCTAGCAGTTGGCCTTAGGCTTTATAATTTCAGTCTCTCCGTCATTCGACTAAGGCGACTGGGTTTCACAAACCGGTCGACTGGTCGACTCTGTCTTCGACTGGTCGATTAGTGGGGGCACGCTGAGTGCACCCACTGGGTGTAGTCCCCGAGACTACGGTCGAATGCTCATATTCGGCTATAGTCTTAGAAACGCGTGATTTTTCCTTTTTCACTCGGAAGTGAATTATATTTGACATTTTAGTCGATTGGTTCTTTGCAGAACTCCTGTGATCTTGTGGCTCGCTACTCTGAGCTGGAAAACAAGCACATTCAGCTCGAGCTGAATTTGAAGCTGGTTCAGGAGAATCTGACTAAGGCAAAGGAGGAGACCGAAGGTATGTTTGGTGAGACCTTGACGACTGCTTTTTCCCTTTATTTGTTTCAAAATCTGATCTTGCTGTAACTTGCAGGTAAGGTGAGGGAGGCCGAATGGAAGAAGGACCTTGAACTAGCTGAGAAGATCAAGCTTGTTGACGAGAAGTTAGCTTCAGTCGCCAAGCTTGAGCAAGAAAATGCCAATCTGAAAGCTGCTCTTGGGAAGAAAAAAGATCTGGAGGCCTTCCTGAATGGTCTTGCCAAGAAGCTGTTTCTTATGCTTGAAGGTAAATCTCTATGCTCGGCGATCATTTCCAACCGTGGTTTTTCCATTCGACCATTGCCTTGACTCGGTGATCATCCTTGCAGAATTTTGTCAAAACTTTGAAGAAGAAACTAGCCGGCTAGAACCAAACCTTGACCCCGTCAATTCTCCGATGGACGACGAAGCTGCCATGAATGTTTTCCGACTGGAGTCCCGTGTTGCAGCTGTCGTGGACTATCTTGCAAGGCTGAAGGTCGCCACATCTCGCATCAACTCGACGCTCTGGCCCGGGGAGACTCTTCAGAATGACCTCGAGTCGCTGATGGCTCGCTTGAACACGATCCCTGGTCGAGTGCAAGAGTGGAAAAAATCCTCGGCTCGGTGCGGTGCAGATGTTGCTCTGTGTCTGGCCCGAGTTCACTGCAAAGATGCGCGAGAAGACAAGCTGGCGGCCCTCCGGGTGGCCAACACCAAGAAACACGACTTCAGGTCCTTTATGGAAACTTTCCTTGCGGCTGCCACTCGGATCGCAGATGGGATTGATCTTGATGAGTTTGTTGCACCTTCCAGCCCTCCACAGGAGGGGTAAAAAACTTCTTCTAAGCTCGACGCTTTAAATTTGCCTCGGTATGCCGAGTGGAATTGTAACCGATAAACCTTAACGGGCTTAGCGCCTGAGCACTTCCGGTTCCTTTAGGTATCGATCCAAACTTGAATTTGTCGTTTGAATATGATTGCTCTTGGCTCGAAATGTCTTTTGCAGGTTCAAAGCAGGGCGCTTACTGCAATCAACTTATTCCTTAATCCACTTAGGTGAGCGCTGGGCTGCAGCTAAGCCTCCGAGTGGAAGTCTGGCTTATCACTCGGAAGGATTTTCATAACTTAGGCGAGCACTGGGCTGCAGCTAAGCCCCCGAGTGAGAGGTTTGCCCTTCACTCGGTAGGATTTCAATGACTTAGGCGAGCACTGGGCTGCAGCTAAGCCCCCGAGTGAGAGGTTTGCTCTTCACTCGGTAGGATTTTTATATCTTAGGCGAGCACTGGGCTACAGCTAAGCCCCCGAGTGAGAGGTTTGCTCTTCACTCGGTAGGATTTTC
>NC_057813.1:657599176-657620702 GCF_018294505.1 Triticum aestivum | reverse complement strand
GGTAGGATTTTCATAACTTAGGCGAGCACTGGGCTGCAGCTAAGCCTCCGAGTGAGAGGTTTGCTCTTCACTCGGTGGGATTTTGATAACTTAGGCGAGTACTTGGACTGCAGCTAAGCCTCCGAGTGGAAGTCTGGCTTACTACTCGGTAGGATTTTCATAACTTAGGCGAGCACTGGGCTGCAGCTAAGCCCCCGAGTGAGAGGTTTGCTCTTCACTCGGTAGGATTTCGGTAACTTAGGCGAGTACTTGGACTGCAGCTAAGCCTCCGAGTGGAAGTCTGGCTTACCACTCGGTAGGATTTTTGATAACTTAGGCGAAACGGATTCGCAGCTAAGCCTCCGAGTGGGAGTCTGGCTCACCACTCGGTAGGATTTTTTATAACTTAGGCGAAACGGATTCGCAGCTAAGCCTCCGAGTGGGAGTCTGGCTCACCACTCGGTAGGATTTTTTACAAACTTAGGCGGAACGGATTCGCGGCTAAGTCACCCACTAAGGGGGGATTTTATTGGACAAAATAAAAAGTGACAAAAATTATGGAGGAGCTATGACACTATTATTTTGAGGTCCATGAACTATAGAAGTACTTTATTGCAACTCATCCGAGTGATAAAACTTAAGTGTAAAATGGGCGGAGTAGTTCCGCGTTCCAAGCTCGGGGCTCGTCGATATTATGCTCGACGTTGTAAAGACGGTACGCCCCGTTGTGAAGAACTTTGGTGACGATGAAGGGTCCTTCCCAAGAAGGAGCAAGCTTGTGTTGTTTCTTCTGATCCACTCGGAGAACTAAATCTCCTTCTTGGAAGGCTCGACCTCTCACATTTCTGGCGTGGAAACGACGCAAATCTTGTTGGTAGATGGTCGACCGGATTAGAGCCATCTCCCTTTCTTCCTCTAAAAGGTCGACTGCGTCCTGCTGCGCTTGTTCAGCTTCTGCTTCGTTGTAGATTTCAACTCGAGGAGCATTGTGGAGAAGATCACTCGGCAAGACTGCTTCAGCTCCGTAGACCAAGAAGAATGGAGTTCTTCCGGTCGACCGATTAGGTGTGGTCCGCAGTCCCCAAAGCACTGAGGGAAGTTCGTCGACCCAAGCTCCAGCTGCATGCTTGAGATCACGCACTAGTCGGGGTTTCAATCCCTTGAGAATCAGGCCATTGGCTCGCTCCGCTTGTCCATTCAACTGCGGATGGGCGACTGAAGCGTAGTCGACTCGTGTGCCTTGAGAGTTACAGAAATCTCTGAATTCCTCCGAGTCAAAGTTCGACCCATTATCCGTAATGATGCAGTGAGGGACTCCATATCTGAATATTAGTTCCCTGATGAAGCTAACAGCAGTACCGGCGTCAAGGTTCTTGATTGGTTTAGCCTCAATCCACTTAGTGAACTTGTCGACTGCCACCAGCACATGCGTGAAGCCACTTCGCCCTGTTCTCAAAGGACCGACCATGTCCAACCCCCATACTGCGAAAGGCCAGATGAGTGGAATGGTCTTCAGGGCTGATGCAGGCTTGTGCGACATATTCGAGTAAAACTGACATCCCTCGCACTTATCTACTATCTACTTTGCCATCTCATTCGCCTTTGGCCAGTAAAATCCGGCTCGGTATGCTTTGGCCACGATAGTCCGAGAGGACGCATGATGACCGCAGGTCCCCGAGTGAATATCATTAAGGATGATTCGACCTTCTTCTGGCGTTATGCACTTCTGACCAACTCCAGTCGCGCTTTCTCTGTATAACTGTCCTTTGATTACGGTAAAGGCCTTAGATCGACGGACGATCTGTCGAGCCTCTTCCTCATCCTCCGGGAGCTCTTTTCTCAGGATATATGCGATATATGGAACTGTCCAATCGGGAATGACCACCAAGATCTCCATGGCCAGGTCGACCACCGCTGGGACTTCAACCTCAGTCGGATCTGTGGCACTCTTGGGCTATGGAGCTTCTTCGGTGAAAGGATCTTCTTTTACTGACGGAGTGCGTATATGCTCCAAGAACACACCACTCGGAATGGCTTCTCTCCTGGAACCTATCTTTGCTAGATCATCAGCTGCTTGATTTTTCAGTCGGGGTATATGATGGAGCTCCAACCCCTCGAACTTCTTTTCCAGCTTCCTCACTGCACTGCAGTATCCAGTCATGGCTGGGCTTCTCACATCCCACTCCTTCATCACTTGGTTGACCACTAAATCCGAGTCGCCATAGACCATCAGGCGACGGACGCCGAGTGAAATAGCCATGCGCAATCCGTATAAGAGGGCCTCGTACTCTGCCTCATTGTTGGAGGAATCAAAGTGAATCTGGAGCACATATCTAAGCCTATCTCCTCTGGGGGAAACCAGGACAACCCCAGCACCGGAACCATTCAACATCTTAGAGCCGTCAAAGAACATGGTCCAATGCTCCGAGTGAACTTCAGTCGGCTGCTGCTATTCAATCCACTCGGCGAGGAAATCTGCTATTGCCTGGGACTTAATGGCTTTCTTTGCCTCAAACTTGATATCAAGGGGAAGAAGTTCAATCGCCCATTTAGCCACTCGACCAGTTGCATCTCTGTTGTGCAAAATCTCTGTTAGTGGAGCATCGCTGACGACTGTGATGGAATGATCAGAGAAATAATGAGCAACCTTCTTTGTGGTCATGTATATTCCATACACAAGCTTCTGATAATGAGGATATCTATGCTTGGATGGAGTCAAGACTTCAGACAAATAATACACTGGGCGCTGAACTTTGAGAGCTTTTCCTTCTTCTTCCCGCTCGACCGTAAGCACAGTACTGACGACTTGTCCTGTGGCTGCGATATAGAGCAACAGAGGCTCTTTGCTGATTGGAGCAGCAAGCACCGGCTGGGTGGAGAGCAGAGCTTTTAGCTCGGCAAACGCTGCATCAGCTTCTGGAGTCCACTCGAACTTGTCTGCCTTCTTCATCAGTCGGTAAAGAGGCAATGCCTTTTCACCGAGTCGTGAGATGAATCGACTTAATGCGGCCAAGCATCCAGTAAGCTTCTGGACATCGTGCACTCGCACAGGGCGTTTCATTCGGAGAATAGTGCCGATCTTCTCTGGATTAGCGTCGATTCCTCGTTCGGAAACGAGAAAACCGAGTAACTTGCCACCAGGAACTCCAAATGTGCACTTTGATGGATTAAGCTTGATATCATACCTTCTGAGGTTGGCAAATGTTTCGGCGAGGTCAGCGAGCAGGTCGGAACCTTTTCGTGACTTGACGACGATATCATCCATATACGCTTCCACATTCCGACTGATTTGAGTGAGTAGACACTTCTGAATCATTCGCATAAATGTGGCTCTGGCATTCTTGAGGCCGAATGGCATGGTGATATAGCAGAAGCACCCGAATGGAGTGATGAAAGATGTTTTTACCTCGTCGGGTCCATACAGACGGATCTGGTGGTACCCGGAGTAGGCGTCTAGAAAAGACAGTCTCTCGCATCCTGCGGTCGAGTCAACAATTTGATCTATGCGAGGGAGAGGAAAATGATCTTTCGGGCAGGCCCGGTTGATGTGCTTGAAATCAATGCACATTCGGAGTGATTTGTCCTTCTTAGGAACCATGACGATATTAGCGAGCCACTCGGAGTGGTATATCTCTCGGATAAATCCTGCCGCCAACAGTCGAGCCACTTCCTCACCAATGGCTTTTCTCTTCTGGACGGCGGACCGCCGAAGATGCTCTTTGACTGGTTTTGCAGATGAGTCGACTCTTAGGCGATGCTTAGCCAGTCCCCTGGGAACACCTGGCATGTCAGCGGGCTTCCATGCAAAAATATCCCAGTTCTCACGGAGGAACTGGATGAGTGCTTCTTCCTATTTCGGGTCGAGTGTTGTGGAGATGTGGGTCGGAGCTGCATCGGGATCGGTCGGGTGAATGTGAACAGGCTTCGTCTCACCGGACGACTGAAATGCAGACTCTGTGGCGGGTTTCTTGGATCGCAGCAAGTCACTCGGATCTGCGTTTTGCTTGTATTCTTCGAACTCGACCGCTGTCACCTGGGAATCAGCAAGCTTTGAGCCTTTCTGAAAGCACTCTTCTGCCTTTTTCCGATCACCGGTGACAGTGATCACTCCTTTGGGGCCGGGCATCTTCAATTTGAGGTACACGTAACATGGTCGAGCCATGAACCATGCATAAGCTGGTCTCCCCAAAATGGCATGATATGCACTCTGAAAATCCACGACCTCGAACGTCAACTTCTCTTTGCGAAAATGTTTCGAATCGCCAAACACCACGTCCAGAGCTATTTGGCCGAGTGACTCGGCTTTCTTTCCTGGTATAACTCCATGAAAGCTCATGTTAATGGTGCTCAGTCGGGACATCGGAATGCCCATTCCTTTCAGTGTGTCTGCATACAGCAAATTCAGCCCACTACCACCGTCCATAAGCACTTTTGTCAGTCGAGTGCCTTCAACAACTGGATCGACCACCAAAGCTTGCCTCCCAGGGGTGGCAATATGAGTCAGGTGATCAGATTGGTCGAAGGTGATGGGTGTTTGGGACCATTTCAGATAATTTGCTTTTCTGGGGCAACCATGTTCACCTCACGGTTAATAACTTTCAATCGACTCTTGCTCTCCACATCTGCAAAGATCATCAGAGTAGCGTTGATATGCGGATATCCTTCCTCACTGTCCTCCTTGTCTTCGGCCTTGTCCGACTCCTTCTCCTTGTTATTAGACTGTTTTCCCTGAAACTGCTGGATCAGGAGTCGACATTGGCGAGTGGTGTGCTTCGGGTAGATGATATTCCCCTCTTCGTCTTTCTTCATGTGGATGTGACACGGCATATCCATCACGTCGTTCCCTTCTTTATCTTTTACCTTCTTAGGGTTCCAGGATCCTTTTGGTTTCCCTTTAAACTTTCCCTGAGTCACGGCCAGAGCCTCTCCAGGAGCTGCCGGTTCAGCCTTCCGCTTCTGTTTCCGACTGGTGTTTCCCTTTTCCGACTGACTCGGCTTGTGCTTGCCGCTTCGGAGTCGGTCTTCTTCTTCGCCGTTGGCGTACTTGGTAGCAATCTCCATCATCCGACTCAAGGTCATGTCACCGGTTCGACCAAACTTCAAACTCAATTCTCTGTTCTTGACGCCATCTTTAAAGGCGCAGACTGCCTGATGATCAGACACATTCTCCACAGTATGGTGCAAAGTGATCCATCTCTGAATATACTCTCTGAGAGTCTCATTGGTCTTCTGCACGCATACTTGCAACTCCGTCAGTCCAGCCGGTCGCTTGCAAGTTCCTTCAAACGTTCTGATGAACACTCGGGACAAATCTTCCCAAGTGTAAATGTTGCTAGGAGGTAATTGAGTCAACCATGCCCTGGCAGAACCTTCCAGCATGAGGGGCAAATGCTTCATGGCCACCTCGTCGTTCCCACCACCAATCTGAACCGCCACTCGGTAGTCCTCAAGCCAAGTTTCAGGCTTAGACTCACCAGTGAACTTGCTGACTCCTGTTGCCAGCCTGAAATTGGGAGGGATAACTGCGGCTCTGATAGCTCTGCTGAAACATTCAGGACCAGAAACATGCACTTGACTGCTTGTGGGCGCATCTCTGTCGAGTCCACCTCGATGGGCTCTGTTCCGGTCGACCAATCCTTGCACGATAATGGATCGCGCGTCGAAGCCTGGTTCTCTGGGGTCGACTGGAACTCTTCGTCCCGCACTGAACTGACGTCTGTCATCTTGCTGCCGAGGAGCGTAAGACCCACCTCTCGGAGGGGAATTGGGCACTCGACGCCTATCATCTCGGTCGAGTCGGTCACCATATTGGTCTCGCCGATTCTCGCGCCCTTCACGCCGCGGAGGCGATCTGGGACTGTGAGCCGACTGAACCGTATTCGCAGCGACGGATCGACTGTGAATTCTGTTGCGCGACTGCGACACGGCCGAATTCTGATCTCCTGCTGCCCAGAGCAGATCCCTAATCTGCATCAAGCCTCTGCCAGCTTCCGACTGAGAGGGCTGAATGGACTCTGCTATACGGGTCGCAGCTGCCAAATTCTGGATTAGGGTTCGATATACCTGAGTCGGCGGGAAGAGTTGACGTCGACTGTTGTCGGGAACTCGTTGCCGCGCGCGCTCATCGAGTGCTCGCTGAAGATTCTCCAATCGAGTGCGTTCGGCCAAATTGGCCAAACGTGCCTCCTCCAAGGCGCGAGCCTCGGGGGTTTCTCCTGTGATGGGAGTACGCAGGGCATCCACGTTCCTGCGGCGAAGTTCCTCTCTTTGCAGAGAGTCGAGTGGCTCGGGCTGGTACTCTTCATGGTCTCGTGCGGGGTCGCCTCCGTCGCCTGCTCCACCATCACGGGCGAAGCCAGGGGGACTGCGGGGCTCGTCGACCATCAGGATATCCGCCGCTGGATCACTGCTATCGCACTCGGATGCAGTCTCTACGGAGCCAGTCGACAGATCGAACAGGCCGTAGAGAGATTCGTCGGGCTCGATTGCCGCAACTTGGGTGGTGGCCGTCTGGCGAGCCACCGCGTGCCTCACCCACCGCTGAAGCCTCGACCAGCCCGAGCGCTTGCGCTGGCGGGAGACCGGGAGGGTGGTCGATGGGGGAGTCAACCGATACGAAGTCGACGGTTGCCGCAGCAGAACGCCGCGGACACATGCGCGAAAATGCGTCGCACCGCGGACGGGGAGTGCATCGACGTCGAGTGGAGCCTCCTGGAGCCAGGCGGAGTCGTCGGCGACGAAGGTGAGAGCACCGAGACGGATCTCTCGACCCTCAACCAAAACTCCAGCAGTCACCATGATAAAAGTACTCGGAAGAACTGCAACTTCTCCACAAAATCGCTAAAACACCGGCCCCAAGGTGGGCGCCAACTGTCGTGGTTCTAAGTCTGACAGTAGAGTGGGGGGTAGGTATGGAGAGGCAAGGTCCTAGCTATGGAGAAGTTGTAACACGAGAGATGTACGAGTTCAGGCCCTTCTCGGAGGAAGTAAACGCCCTACGTCTCGGAGCCCGGAGGCGGTCGAGTGGATTGTGTGTATATGAGTTACAGGGTGCCGAACCCTTCTGCCTGTGGAGGGGGTGGCTTATATAGAGTGCGCCAGGACCCCAGCCAACCCACGTAATGAAGGGTTTAAGGTGTATTTAGTTCGGGGTGTTACTGGTAACGTCCCACATAAAGTGTCTTAACTATCATAAAGTCTACTTAACTACAGGCCGTTGCAGTGCAGAGTGCCTTTTGACCTCCTGGTAGTCGAGTGAGTCTTCGTGGTCGAGTCCTTCAAGTCAGTCGAGTGAATCCATCGTTGGTCGACTGGAAGGTGACCTCTTCTAAGGGTGTCCTTGGGCAGGGTACTTAGATCAGGTCTGTGACCCTACCCTAGGTACATGACCCCATCAGGCGCGCCCTCCACCCTCGTGGCCGCCTCGACTGCTTCTTGACTTGCACTCCAAGTCCTCTGGATCACATTCGTTTCCAAAAATCATTGCTCCCGATGTTTCATTCCGTTTGGACTTCGTTTGATATTCTTTTTTTCAAAATACTGAAATAGGCAAAAAAAAACAGCAATACGGGCTGGGCCTCCGGTTAGTAGGTTGGTCCCAAAAAAGATAAATATGTAAAGTAAAACCCATAAAATGCAAAACAGGTAATATAATAGGATGGAACAATCAAAAATTATAAATACGTTGGAGACGTATCACGGAGCTCCATCGTAGCACCGGCTATGCTCCCGGCGCCCCGGCGTTGCTCCATTGCAGCACCGGCTGTGCTCCCAAAAAGCTTCAAGGCAATATCACCAGTGCCCCCCGCCGGCCAAAACGACGCGGCCAGCGTTGCAGTGCCGGCGACGCTTCATTGCAGCTCCGACGGTGCTCCCAACAGCTTGAACACAACATCGCCGGAGTTTGTTGAGCCCCCGTCATCCACTCGCCGCAGTCACCGTCGCAACGAGCGACGCTGCGTTGCAGCGTCTTCCACCATCGACGAGTGCATCACCTCGAGGACGCTGCGTTGCAGCATGCCGCCGGTAAGATCTACGGTTAGCAGCGTCATGGTCGTTCCAAAAAAGTAGCGGTGATGGTGGGGCGTCCTTGCAGCAGCTGATAGCGGTAGAGCGTGGCGAGTGTTAGGTCCGGCGATTGCCGGCCAAACTGCAAGTGCCAAGAAGAGAAAAAGAGGAGCGACTGGGAGATATGGCAGAGAACCAGAGGTAGAAGACAAGGGATCGGGAGAAAATGAGTGGCTGAAACGGCGCGCGGTGCTGACCCAGCTAGCTTTGAGATAAAGCTCAAAGCGACAACTGTGTGTGGTTGTGAAGGACGGGTGGCATCGTTGAGACGCGGTTGATTTCTCCGGAAATTATCCGGTTGAAAACAAACAATTTCCTTTCTAATTTGTTTTCAAATTCATGAAAATAAGAATCTATTCTAAAAGTTTTTTGAAAGTTCTAAACATTTTTGTGTTTGTAAACCTTTTTCAAATTCACGTTCGTGGACCTTTTTCAAACCGGTGAATTTTTTCTTAAATTCATGAACATTTTAAGAATCTGAAACATTTATGCAGAATCATGAACTTTTTTTCAAATCCATGGACTTTTCTCAAATTCATGAACATTTTTTTAATCCATGACCTTTTGTTCAAATTCAGGATCACAAGCTTATTTCAATTTTGTGAACTTTTCTAATCCATGATTCTTTTCAAATTGAAAATCAGAAACTTATTTCAATTTTGTGAACTTTTTTTGAATCCGCAAACTTTTATCAAATTCAGAATCACAAACTTATTTCAATTTCGTGAACTTTTTTCAGATTTATGAACTTTTTCAAATCTTTGAATTTTTTTAAAGAGTTAATAATAATAATAATAGTCAACGGATCTGGTCATCCGGTCAACTGTCTACCCTGTCAACCGAGGGAACGAACGAGGAAACGACATAGCGAACGAGACAGTAAAAGGCGTGTGAGCGACAATTACTGGGCCGCCCCATGCGAGAGCTCGCTCGTCATGCAGTTGTTTCAGCCATTTCGGCGACCCCTCTGGACCTCACCTTCACGGATGGCGGTCGACGGAGCGGCATCTGTTCCGGCAACCCCTCCGGACCTCACCTTCACGGATGGCTTGACAGAATGTCATCGGATCCGGCCAATGGTACGCCCAATGCCTGAAACCTGGTCAATTCGACAACACAGTTAGGCCAACTTCACCGCGCGATCTTATCCTGTCCGCGCGCATTCGTTTGGGGTAAAACGGACGAACCAGAAGACCCAGCGCGCGGAAGCAAACAGACTTTTGTCCGTTTTGTTTCCGTTTTCGACCCATCCCCGGCCCAAATTTGCGCCGCTTTTGAGGTGAAACGGACACCACGCGGATGCGCCGGCCGTCTGCGTGTGTCCTCCCCTGGCCCGCCCGTCGGTGGCACAGGGGCGCCTTTTTCTATCCGCCCCCCTCCCTCCGTCCCGCCGCATCCCCCTCCACTCTTCTCTACTCTTCCTCACTCTTCCCCTCGTCGCTGCCATTGCAGCCGTGCAGCTCGGACGCGCGCTCGCCCAGCCCCTTCCCCCCGGCGCCGCCGAGCTACCCAACCACAACCACCTGGTTTGCGCACCCGCCGGCTGGATTTGGGGCGGATCCGGTCGGTCTTGAGCTCGCCCGGTTGTGGGAGGCCGCGCCACGCCATGGACTGGCCGGGCACCTCGCCTGAAGGCCCTGGCAGGGCCGCAAGGCCACATGTAGGTAGTGGCTCCTCCTCTAGCCGCTCGGATCTGCACCGTCGGTGGTCCGCCGGCAGATACACGGATGGCAGTCGGGCGGGCTCGGTGCTTGCCCAAAAGCTCGTCGGTGCACCGTTGCCACTCATTAAGTGCGACCACTGCCCAAAGAAGGTCGTGCGTCGCGTGTCTACAACGCCGGAACATCCCGGATGGGTGTTCATCAAGTGCTTAAACAATGGGGTATGTGCTCTTTTTAGCTTTGGTTAGTGCTCTAGATTTGACTAGTTGTGCTAACTTCAAATTTTATTGTGTAGCATGGATGCAAGTTTTGGTATTGGGAAGAAGAGTACATCAATATATTGATAGAGCGCAATTTAGTAGATGTTCGTGCACTTTTAGCTAGCATAGAGGTTGTAGATGAGACAAGTGCACTTGTTGCTAGATTAGAGGCTAGACACGAGACTAGGTGTGAGGAAGCAACATCGACTTCTTTAGACTCCAAGAAGAAAGAAGCATGCAAGATCGGGCCTCCTCTGCAGATCAACAATGAGTGCATCGAAAAGGCTCTAACCCAACTCAAGGGAGCAATTATGAAAGTTGGATATCTTCTAAAATCTACTCTTGTGGTTCTTATTTTCTTTGGTCTTGATTTTCTAGTCAAAATTTGGTGACGTATTCCCATGTACCAAAAATGAATGATGAAAAAAGTTAAGGGCTTGCAAAGAAAAATGTATGCGGACAGGATGCGGTCGGGATGTGTCCGCGCGCTGGGCGCACGACCACCGCATCTCAGAAACTGCCCGGACACGACCCCATTGCCCTACCTAAACAGACAGAATCCGGGCAAAACGGACATCCGTTTGAGGTCGCGCGGTGGAGTTGACCTTATTCAAGCCAGGAGGGTCAGGAAACATGAGCCACAGTCACAGGAATTCCAGCCGCCATCGATGTCATTCCCGGTGCTCGATGAAAAGAACCCACGCTTGTTGGAGGACCTCAGTGAGCAGTTTTTCTCTATGTGTGGGATTCATGAGTCCTATATGGTGTAGATGGTGACTCTGAATTTTTCACCTAGAACCTCAGTTGGTTGCAATTAGTTTGAAAAAAATGGGTCTCAATTTGGAGGGCCTCTGCAATGTTTTTTTTTCTTTTTTTCGAAAAGGGGGACTCCCCGGCCTCTGCATCCTCTGCAATGTTTTATGTGCAAGATTCGTAGGGATCGCCATCAACTGCTATTTAGACAATTTTATGCTATTAGACAGACAGGAATAGGACAAGATTACATTAATCGCTTTGAACATTTCATGAATCAGCTTCTACATAGCAGTGCTTCTCGCGAGGAGGTCATCGCCTTTGGTGGTATCCCGGATTCTATCTCCCAGGGGAGGCGGATCAGCGAGAGGCTGCAGGAGCAGCCGGACGTTGACGACATACAACTGCGGTGTGCTTTGAGGGCTGCCAAGTTGCATGACGTCGAGATCTCCTCTGGTATGTCTGTTATTAAGTCGAATTCAATTTTGCATTTTACTGATAATGAAATTATTCATAATGCAAATCAAGTAGGAATTTCACTTGGTAATAATGATATTGAAATTGCCAAGTCGGTAAACGACATTCTTGATTTGGAAGCTGATCGTGCGAAAGATATGATTCGTCACATTGCTGCCATTAAACCAATGAATGACTCGGAGATTGATGCGCTTGGGGTTAGGGTTCTTAACGGCATGTGTGCCGATCTTGACCCTGCTTTACTTGAGACAGAGGAAGAATCCAATCCTGAGACGTCTCTTCATGTAGACGAGCCTTTAGTGCTAGAAGCTGAGATTGAGTGCGGTGATCAGGCTGATGATCACATAAAGCCTAAGCGGACATGGAAACGAAAGGTTTATCCAATGTCCGCAGTGCGTAGGAGTGCTCGGACCCGTACTGCCAAAAACTTTCATGATGAGTTATGAGAGGCATTTTCTGGAACAGCAGAGGTCTTAGAGACTTGGCTAAAAGAAGGTTTCTAGCAGATGCTTCTCTTGAACATCATCTAGATTTTATTGCTTTGTCTGAGACTGGAAGAAGCAATTTTACTTCTCATTTTCTTGCCACTCTGTCTGGGGGGGGTAGATTTTGATTGGCATTGCCTACCCCCTCGAGGAAGATCCGGTGGGGTTCTACTCGGAGTTAAGTGCGAGACGTTGGAAGTGCGGAGCGTAGTTATGGGTGAGTTCGCTGTCAAGTTTCGAGTTAGAACTAAGGCAGATGGGTTTGACTGGGCCTTGGTGGCAGTTTACGGAGCGGCGCAACCAGAACTCAAGCCAGATTTCTTGGCGGATCTGGTACGCATTTGTGGCAACGAACAGCTACCTCTCTTAGTGGGAGGGGATTTCAACATTATCCGAAGAAAAGAGGATAAGAACAATGACAATTTTGACGGCCGATGGCCGTTTATGTTCAATACTATTATCGAAAGCTTGTATCTCAGAGAGATTGAGCTTTCGGGTAGGAAATTCACTTGGGCTAATTCGTTACCGGTTCCGACCTTTGAGAAACTTGACCGTGTGCTGGCAAGTGTTGAATGGGAACAGAAGTTTCCCTTAGTAACTGTGCAGGCTATGACTCGAGGTGTCTCGGATCATACACCGTTATCAGTCGACTTCGGCATTCAAAATTTTGTGGGCAACAAGAACATTTTTTCGTTCGAACTTGCCTGGTTTGAAAGAGAAGGGTTCCTTGAGTTGCTTGCTAGAGAGTGGGCTAAGGACTCGGGAGGTAGAACGCCTATCGAGCGATGGCAGTGCAAGATTCGTCATCTCCGAAGGTTCCTTCGTGGTTGGGCTAAGCATATGCATGGGATTTATAAGGTGGAGAAGGAGAGACTTCTTCTGCTTATTCATAATCTTGAAGTTAGAGCAGAAACATCTATCTTGGATTCCAATGAGCTGGAAACGAAGATAGATGCGGAGCTGCAACTTAAAAAGCTTCTCCGTGAGGAGGAATTGAAGTGGGCGTCACGAGCTAAAGTTCGCAAAATCGTAGAAGGCGAGGATAGCACTCAATTCTTTCATTTGATTGCTAATGGGAAGCATCGTAAAAAGAGAATTTTCCAACTAGAACAAGATGAGGGGACGATAGTTGGTCAGGATAATCTGAAAGTTTACATTACCAATTATTATAAGCAGTTGTTTGGTCCCCCGGTAGAGACCTTTGTGTCGTTGGATGAGTCGAGGGTTGAGGATGTGCCTCAACTTGAGACTGCTGAGAATGAGCTCCTGACTGCTCCATTCTCGGAGAAAGAGGTGTTTGAGGCTATTGCTCAAATGGAGAATAATAAGGCTCCAGGTCCGGATGGGTTTCCGGCGGAGTTCTACAAGAAGTGTTGGCATTTTATCAAGGGAGATTTGATGCCCATGTTTCATGAGTTCTTTGAGGGGCAGCTTCAATTGTTTAAGCTCAATTTTGGGACGATAACTCTTCTTCCTAAGAAGACAGAGGTTGTTCGCATTGAACAGTTTAGACCAATATGCCTGCTTAATGTAAGTTTCAAAATCTTCACCAAGGTCGGGACAAATAGACTTGCGCAGATTGCACACTCAGTAGTTCAACCGTCCCAGACTGCTTTCATGCCTGATAAAAACATCCTGGAAGGGGTTGTTGTCTTGCATGAAACGCTCCATGAAATCCACTCCAAAAAACTTGATGGCGTAGTTTTTAAAGTGGATTTTGAAAAAGCATATGATAAAGTCAAATGGCCTTTCCTTCAACAAGCTTTGCGTATGAAAGGTTTTGATCCGGCCTGGAGAAACCAGATTCATTCCTTTACGCAAAAAGGGAGTGTCGGGATTAAGGTGAATGATGACGTGGGTCAATATTTCCAGACACACAAGGGGCTACGGCAAGGAGACCCTATGTCACCGATCATGTTTAACATAGTGGCTGATATGCTCACTATTTTAATAGGTCGGGCAAAGGATGCGGGGCAGGTAGGTGGCCTGGTTCCACATCTAGTTGACAGCGGGATTTCCATCCTTCAGTATGCTGACGATACTATTATATTTATGGAGCACGACTTGGCGAAACCAAGAAACATGAAGTTGCTGTTATGCTTATTTGAACAATTGTCTGGGCTCAAAATCAACTTCCACAAGAGCGAATTGTTTTGCTTTGGAAGAGCCAATGAGGACCGGGAATCGTATCAATAATTGTTCGGATGTGAATTGGGCTCATTACCGTTTACGTACTTAGATATACCCATTCATCATCGTAAGCTGTCTAATATTGAGTGGAAATGCATTGAGGATCGGTTTGAAAAGAAACTGAGCTGTTGGAAAGGAAAGCTCATGTCATACGGAGGACGATTGATTCTGATTAATTCGGTCCTTACTAGTATGCCTATGTTTCTCTTATCTTTTTTCTTGGTTCCGGTGGGCGTCAGGAAAAGGTTAGATTTCTACCGATCCCGATTCTTTTGGCAAAATGATGAGCTAAAGCGTAAGTACAGGCTTGCTAAGTGGGATATTATTTGTCGACCTAAGGACCAAGGTGGTCTAGGTATTGAAAATTTGGAAGTCAAAAACATATGTCTCCTTAGGAAGTGGCTGTTTAAGCTGTCATCTGAGACGGAGTCTACTTGGGCACAGATTTTGCGCAATAAGTATCTATATGCTAAAACTTTAGCCCAGGTGAATGTGAGGCCTTCCGACTCTCCCTTCTGGAAGGGTTTGATGAGAGTTAAACAACTCTTTTTCAACAAGACTAGATTTATTATTGGGAATGGTGCCACTACGAGGTTTTGGGAGGATACGTGGCTTGGGGAGACCCCCCTTGCACTTCAATATCCTTCTTTGTACAACATTGTCCGACGTAGAGAAGCCTATGTTGCTAATGTTTTACATTCCGCTCCCCTCAATATTAGTTTTAGACGGACGCTTGTTGGAAATCGTTGGGAGGCCTGGCTCCATCTCGTTAGACGTTTAATGGACGTCCGCCTGTCTCAGCAACCAGATCAGCTGCATTGGAAACTTACTAAGAACAGTGTGTTCTCAGTAAAATCAATGTATCAGGATGTCATTAACTCTAGCATCATCCCTACCTCGTTACATGTTTGGAAAGTTAAGGTACCCTTACGTATCAAAGTGTTTATGTGGTTTGTGCATAAACAAGTTATTTTGACTAAGGATAACCTTGCAAAACGAAATTGGGTGGGCTCGTCTCGATGTAGCTTTTGTGATAATAACGAAAACATCAAACACCTCTTTCTTGATTGTCCGTTGGCTAAGATTCTGTGGCGGTCAGTCCATATTGCCTTTAATATTAATCAGCCCACCTCTATCAGCATGTTATTTGGAACATGGCTTGACGGGGTGGATTCTGACATGGCAAGACACATTCGGGTTGGCGTTTGTGCTTTATTATGGGCAATATGGAACTGCAGAAATGATTTAGTCTTTAACAGATCAACAACCATTCACTTTTTGCAGGTTATCTTCAGGGCCACGGCGTTCATCCGTATGTGGTCGCTACTCACTCCGACGGAGGCCAGGGAGCGTTTGGTTACTGCGTCTACCCGATGGGAGATGGTAGCTCGGGATATTTTCAACCGGCTTGGATGGCGGTCATGTAATAGGATAGGCATGTAGTGCTCCTATTGTTTTGCCAGCCGGTTGTGGCTTTGGGCCTTTTTTGTGAGCTTTTATTGATGATTGTACTACGACCTTTCGAGACCTTGTTACTGGTTATCCGTTTAATAATATGAGCCGTATGCATCGTTCTGATGCAGAGGCTGGGGTACATCCCCTTTTCCAAAAAAAAAAATGAATCAGCTTCTATCGTATTTTGGTGATATCCACCTCTTTATTTTGAATCAGCTTGGCCTTTTCTTTTTAAGATCAGGCTCTTAAAATTCAGAGGCGATTATATTTAGCTCCGTGCAACATCTAAACCTAACCTTTGAAGCCCTGAACCTTGTGGTGGGACAGGACAGCATACAAACTCATGATTGCTAGCTTGCCAGCTACTACTAGTACTATATATATACCCAACACAACTCATCAATCTATTCCATACAGAATTTAGAAGAAAACAGCCATAGCAAAGCACCAACTCGTACGCATGCAGCACGAAACATCTTCCAGTCGACATGGTTCCTAAGTAATCACAGGCCCGGCATGAACCAGACTTCCGACGGATATATTGTTCCATAATGACCACCACCTGACGGAAATGCATCCTCCAGCGTCAGTTTCTTCAAATCATAGACCTTCACACCCTTCCATTGGTTATGTCGATGCTCAAAAATGTCGCCCCTGAGACGGGGAGTCGTGAAGTAGATACAGTCCGGTCTCAGCTCAGGGAATTTTTCCACGGACAAGAGCCCCGGGCTATTCTGTCCGAGGAGCGCAGCGTGCCCCCTTAGAGCCGTCGCGGGGCTTACTCCTACCATTTGGCAGCTCTTGCGATCCAGTCTGTCTACATAAACACTGACGCAATGATCCTGATCCTTGTCCAAGATGACACGAATCTGCAGAAGATGTCCCCAGGGAGTTGGAACCAAGTATCTCGTGATAACTTCGAAAAAGTCATCGTCTTCCTCGGCGATGATCGTTTTCTTTCGTGGTATGTCCTCCGGTCCACCGATGTCCCAAATCTTCAATTTACCTGTCATTGACAAGACGTAGAATCTGCCTCGCAGGTAGACACAATCGGCAAAACTATCTTGGATTCTACTTATCACCGAAACTTGTCGCCAAGAACTATCTCCTACCCTCGCAAAAGAGAGCCGCTTGCCGTCCCAGTGGATGGCCAAAGCAACTACAGGACCGGCAGATGGAGAACCAGACAACACAACCTTGTCATAGAAATGCCTGCCCAGAGAATCCATGTCATAAACACTGCCATTACCACCATGGAGACACCTATAACGATAGCCAATGACATTTCCTTCATCTGCATAGACCCCTTTGATGCACGAGGAGAAGCCGGTGAGCGGCGGGAGCGGGAGCAATGCCGCCGTGAAGGGGTTGTAGAGGACAAGGTCTGAGAGCTCGTTAGCCACGACCAGCCAGCCGCGGAAGGAGCCGCAGCAGGCCACAGCCTGGCCCCGGGGGAAACTGACCTTAAATTCTTTCTCGTCTAGGAGGTTGCGGAACTTGGAAGTAACTGTGGGATCCCATAGCCTGCGACTCTGTTCCCCTCCAGGAAGAGGCTCAGTCGCCAAGGACACAAGCCACGGTGTGCAGCCAGGTGGGACACTGGGGGCGGCCATGGAGGCCGAGCACCATGACGGGCAGACAGCACAGAAGGCCAGAGCCTCGGGTAAATCGAGGAGAAGCAGGATGCGGATCAGGAGATCGGTGGGGAGGTCGGACCAGCCTGAGCTTGGATAAGGTCCTGTCATTGAGAAAAAATCCCGTCAGGAAAATTTACATATATAAGCAGATTTATATAACGGCACAAACACGCCCGCGTACGTTGCCCAATCGGACAAGAAAATGTATACGATTCAAACTGAGAAACCGATTTCAATCTGTATAGGCTCTTATATTATTAGGAAATATGACTGTGATTCTGAAAATATGACCATAAAAATTGGATCTTTAGAAAATATGGCTGTGATTCTGAGAACTTACGAAAAGGAAAAATTCTGGACTCCTCCTCCGGCGCTCCCGCGGGCGGCAGGGGAGGAACCCTAGCCGCCGGCCGCCTCACCACCTCTTCTGTCCTCCTCCTCCTCCCGCCGTCACCGAGGGCATGCCCGAGCGAAGCCGGGCCGGCGCCGGCGGTGGCGGGGCATCTTTATCGCCTCATGCGGGAGGGCCGGCCGACCTGGATTTGGTCGCGGCGTTCTAGCGGGGCGCCGCGGCGCGGCCCCTCATCGGCACTGGTGATGGCGCGCGGGTGTGCGGGTGGCGTGATGGGCTGCGCTTCGATGGTGCTCGGCTGGTGTGATGACGGTGTCGGCTCGATCCAGATCCGGTAGGAGCGGGCTGCGGGCGGTGCGGGCTGCGGGCGACTTCCTCCGCCGTGGCAGCCGGCTGGCGGAGGTGGTGGCGCATCAGTGGCGGCCTCGGCCTTCCCCTCCTCTTCTTCAGCACCGGGGGAGGTGGTGGTGTGGGCCGGGGGTCGGGGATGGCTGCCGGTGACCCAGCCAGAGCTGACCTCGCGGCGGTGCGGGCCACGTTCGGCCTAGCATTGGGGTCGGCCTACGGCGCGTGGCTCCGGTGGTGCGTGCCTGGCGGCTCCGGCGCTTGAAGTTTGCCGGGCGACGCTGGTAGGGCAGCGGCCGGGCATGAACGCTGCTCCGGCCATAGGCGGCGGCGTAGGGAGGTCCAACGGGTGGCCTCCCAGTGTCGTGGTGGCTTCACGGTGGCTCGACGGATCTGCCCGAGGCAGCGGCCGGCTTCTCCGGCGTCGGCTCGTCTGCGTGCGGACCGTCTCGACGTCGCTCCATCTCCTCGTCGCCCGGGCGCTACTCTCATCATAGGGCATGTCCTCTCCCAGCTGCGGTCCACCGCTCGTCTCGCGCCCGGTGCTGCAGGACCGAGCTCGTCTCGCGCACTGTGCAGCAGGACCGAGCTCGTCCCCATTTCGGTGCTGCAGGACCGAGCTCGTATCGTGCTCGGGGTAGTAGGACGGGTCGTTGGATGCCAGTTCTGGCCGGCCTATTGGGTCTCGACGCTGGGGTCGCCCAGGGGTGCGAAAGGTGTGACCTTTTTGCTCGTCTCTTTGGTTGGGTTTGTGGCGGGTCTCGGATGAGGTGGTGTCAAGGTCTTGGATGTCGGGGTGGCGGCTCTGATGGTGGTAGCGCAGTGCTCTTGGGCGGAGCCCGTGCCTTGGCGCTGCCCAGTCACCATGGCCGTGTGGGCGGCGTGGTTGCCGGGGTGTGGCATTCGGTGGCGGTGAGTGTTGGCCGAGGTGAAAACCTGTTCTATCTTTGGACGGACCGGCGGCGGCGAAGATCATTCCCTTCTTGAAGGCGTCGTCGCGGCTCTCATTGCCTGTCATGCGGCTCCAGGGGAAACTCTGATTATTGGATCGGGCGGTGGCGGCGCTCCGGTGTCGTATCCTTCTTTAAGGTGCCGCCTTGGAGCACATGGTTCGTCATATGTAGCTTCATCTATTCGTGATGGTAGTGCTAGGAGTGGTGTTGCGTCGCTCAGTGTCTATGTATCTTGCCCTAGGTGTGTGCATGTGTTACGGTGGCGTGTGTTTGTACTGGGTGCTTGATGATCGGTGCTTTTATATATAAAGCTAGGCGTAACCCTTTTTCGGTATTTTGAGAACTTACCCGTAGCAGTGGCCTTGGGAGATTCATCATCGATGGAGATAGGAGGGGCCGCTGTGGAAGTATCTCCAGTGGAAAGGGAATCGTAATCACGGGACGCTTGAAATCTGACCGATGAAGAGGAGCGGCAGGGGGGTGCTGGAACTATCGTGCCAACGGCGGCGTATGCGTTGGGGGGCTGCGGCGGCGGCGGCGGCTTAGGGTGGGGGTTGAGGGATGGGTTAGCCGGCTGGGCGAGGAGCAGAGACGTACCCTTTTTGGTTCCTTGGCTTCAAGCATGGAGCGGATGGCTGCATTGGCGAGCACGGAGTGTGCCACCGGGGAGCCCGTTCCTTGCACTGCCGGAGCAAGGTGGGGCGATGGCGCCCAGTTATGGCCGGCTAGGGGTGGCCTCGGACCTAGGAGCCATCCAAGGGTGGAGAAGGAGGTGCCTTTCCGCCCGTCCCTTTGTTGATCTTGGCTGCAAGCTTGGTATGGGGATGGTGCCGGGGCCATGGGTATCGGGGTGCCGGCCCTGGAGGTGGGAGTCGTGGTGCTCATGAGTGGAGCTCACGACTCGGGTGTGAGCTGGTTGCCATGGTTGTGCGGGCGGCGTGGTGGCCAGGGTGCGACGGTCAAAGGTGTGGGTGCGGCGGGCCTGGTTTGTTGTACCACGTCTCGAAGGCATTGAGGACTTGCCAGGGTGAAAGTCTGCTTTGGCTTTGCCAAGCAGACGGTGGCATCACCTATGGGCGCTGTCTCCTTCCTGAAGGCAACGCCGCGGTTCATCTGCATTCTCATGTTGCTCCGGAGGAAACCTTGATGGATTGGGCGATGGTGATACTTTGGTGTCGTGCCCTTCGTGAAGGCGCCGGCTTGAAGTACACAGTTCGTCGTGCACTGTTTCCTCTCTTCGCGGTGACTTGTTCGCGGTTGAGGGCTCCGGAGAATCCAAGTGGTGCCTTCATTTCCTACATGTAGTTTGCTTGGAGTGTATGGGGTTATTTAGTAGTTCTTATACACCCTTGTATCTCGCCTTAAGTGTGTGTGGTGTGGGTTGAGTTGTATGTACTGGATTGTATGGTGTTCGGTGCTTTATATATAATATAAGCGGGGCGTGAACTTTTTTTTGTAATCGTCACTGACTTTATTTTGAGATCGATCAACACGAATAATACTATTTCTATGAAGGTTCATAGATACTTCATCTCTTTCACCAATGTCCATTTCATCAGCTTGAATCATCTTAATTGCCACCGCCAAATAGTTTTTTGTTTTTTGTTACCGACTAGTCCTGGAGTTGTGGTTTTCGGTTACCTAGGCCCAGAAAGTTGTGTATTTGCGCAACTTTCTCTGTGTTCAGTTATTAAAGTATTGTTGGTGGGTTGCAGTATCTTACTTTGACTTGATCTGACATGTCCTTAGCGGTCAACAAGCTGTGTCAATTCTTGTCAAAATCCACTACCATCACTTGGGGGATGTAAGCGTATTCTTGCGTATGTCAAGGGAACATTAGCCACAAAGTTACACATGCAGCGCCGGTGGGCACTTTGACACCAAAAACCGAAAAACCAAACCGTTTTAACCGATTTGATGGTTTATTCGTTGTTCGGTTTTACGGTTCGGTGTGCAACTTGGTTGCTATTCGGTGTTTGGGTTTGTGTTTGATTTTCATAGCTAGAAAACCATATTCACCGAAGAAACCGAAGCACAACAGTCATGAATCTTCCAGCGTAGCTACATGATTTCGATCATGGATCTTCCAGCGTATGTATGAGTGCCTCATGAAATTAGTTATATTGTACATTATGTACAGTGCTCACCTCTACTGAAGAGTCATGACACATAGACTGATGGGTGCAAGTAGTTCGGTTTTCCGGTTAACCGAACAAACCGAACCGATATATTTTGGTTAATATGGTTTGGTGTCTAAATTTTGTGTGATTATTTCGGTGGCCATTTCTTTAAAACCGAAATTTTAAAAAACTGAATAAACCGAACCGTATTAACCATATAAACCGAACGCCCAGCCCTATGCAGCGCTCGCCCTCTACTCTTTTGAGTGCATTCACGGATGTTGACTGGGCTGGTAGTAGATATCATTGTTCCACAGGAGGTTTTGCGGTATTTCTTGGGTCCTACTCTCATCTCATGGAGTTCACGAAAGCAGCCAACCTTGTCCCGTTCAGAACCGAGGCTGAATACAAGGCATAGCTAATGGAGCTGCCGAGGTCACATGGATTCAACCATTGTTAAGGAGTTGCATATGCCACAACCAAAAGCATCAATTCTTTGGTGTGGTAATCTTGGCACCACTTTTTTCATTGCGAGAAAACTTTCAATCTATTTATCTTTAATCATGATAGTATAATGAACACCGGAAAGAATAAAAATTACATTCAGATCTGCAGATCACTTGTCTTACCGTCAATCCAATCTTTCATGTCAGGACTCAACAAGGTTAATTTTCACCTGTTCGAGAGAAGGTGCCTCTTGGGGTACTCGGCGTCAGGTTTGTCTCATCCGGTGCTCAAGTCACTGATGCTTTCACTAAACCCAGTCACGCGTGTGGTGTTAGACCGGTTTTG
>NC_057813.1:657567887-657598701 GCF_018294505.1 Triticum aestivum | reverse complement strand
GTTAGCACATATCATATGTAGTTAAGTGGACGTACGCGTTGATCTCTGATTCTACATACAAACCAACCCAATGTACAAGTAATCCGTGATATAAATACATGTCAAGGCCCTTTCAAAGTCTCAATCACAATGATGTTCTCGTCTAAGGCAAGGAGCTTATTTCAAGTGAAACTGGCTTTCCAATCCTGTTAATAGTTGTTCCTTAAGAGCATCTTAACGCGGAGTTCCTGTCCGAGTGGAGAACGTGACGTAGTGCACGAGCGTGTTTGCTCCGGTACTTAAATCCGTCCACACCACATATAAATATTCTTCTGCCAACAAACATAATGTCGGAACGTGCCATCAATTGTTCACGATGGGCCGGCTGGTCGGACCTCCCCGTCGATCTCCTGATCGGCATCCTGCCCCTACTCGAGCTTCCCGAGGCTCTCGCCTTCGGTGCCGTCTACGCGTCCTGGCGCTCCGCCTCCACGGCGGCCGGCAGCCTCCCGCGTACTCGCCGCACGCCGTGGCTCGTGTCCTTGGCGGAGGAGCCTCTTCCGGTAGAGGATCAACAGCTGCCCAAGTATCGTGGGTTCTGGTATCCTGCCGCCACCTCCGAGCTCCGCAACCTCCAGGACGCCGAGAGAACCTTCCGTGTCACCTTTCCCGGGGGCCAGGCCGTGGCCCTGTGCGGCGCCTCCCACGGCTGGCTGATCGTGGCGAACCAGATCTCCGACCTCGTTCTCTACGACCCCTTCACGGCGGCGCTGCTTCCGCTCCCGCCGATCACCGGCTTCACGACGTGTGTCGAGGGGGTCTACAGGGACGGCGAAGGGAAGACCCTCGTGGGCTATCGTTACGAGTGGTGCACGAGGGACGATGTTTTCGATGTGCACTCCCTCGGAGGTTATTTCTACGACAAGGTTGTGTTGTCCGGTCCTCCAACCACTGGTCCCACCGTCGCCCTGGCCATCCACCTGGACGGCAAGCGACTCTCTTTTGCTAGGGTAGGAGACAGTTCATGGCAACAAATTTCGGTGATAAGGACAGGCACGGACAGTTACGCCGACTGTGTTTACCATGGGGGAAGGTTCTACGCGGTGACGATGGAAGGGAAACTAGAGTCTTGGGACTTCGGGGGCGGACCCGACAAACCGAGGAAGAAGACGGTCATCGCCGAGGACAACTTTCACATGTTCGAGGATGCAGTTATCACTAGGTACTTGCTTTCGGCTCCTTGGGGCCATCTCCTGCAGGTGCTTGTCTTCTTCGACACGCGCAGGGAAAACACAGCAAGGGTTGAGATAGATAGATTGGACCTTAAGAGTCAGACAATGGTAAGACTGAGCTCGGCGGAGGCTCTACAGGGACATGCCGCCTTCGTCGGACAGAATAGTTCCCCGAGCATTTTATCCACTGAAGAGTTCCCCGAGCTAAGACCGGACTGTATCTACTTCACAACTGCTCGTCTCAGAAACCACAGCGCTTACGAGAGCAACCGTAACGAGTGGTGCGGCGTGAGTGTCTACGACTTGGGAAGACAGACACTTGAGCCCGCTTTCCCATCAGGTGGCGGTCATTATGGAACCATCTATCCATCAGAAGTCTGGTTCACACCAAGTGTAAAGAGTCATTTTGGTTTGTAAGTAGGACGTGGCTAGTTCTCATGTATAGATGAGGATTAATCAAGTCACGTCTCTAAGTCCTACATCATCTTATTTTACGTGAAGATTCATGCAGACCATTTTATTTATCAAATATTATAGGAGTTAGATGAAACTTTGTTATTTCTTATCCTGATAAGAAATAACAAAGTTTCATCTAAATCCCGCAACAAAAAAAAGATGAGAATTAGTAACTCCATTGTAAGTAATTAAAGTAGCATAACATTATAAGTAGTTAAATAACGAGGATACTGCCAATGTATATCTAAGCCCTACTCTGCAGAATTTGTTGCCACGAAATGACCTACACAAAAAATAGTTCGTGATCTGACCATTTTCACCAACACCACAAGCCACGGCGTTCCTACTGGAAATAGCACACAATATCAAACACTTCAACACATTAAGTAGCGACGGTGCACAACAAAGGTGGAAATCTAACTAGCCACTTAATCACAATTTTGCAGCTAACCCCCTACACTTACGTCCTAGCCTGGTAATGATTTAGAAAAAAACACAAATCAATCCACGTGAGAGAGACTTGGAGGCGGCGGCAATTCGACGGCGACAGACTGCGACGCCGCTCCTCTGGTGACGGTGACTCGGAGCCCGTGGCCCCGACGCGGCCGCTAATCGGCAGTGCCTACACGCGCTGGTGGCGGCGGTGGCGGCCCCACGCAACGGCGACCCGACGGCCACCGTGATGGCTCCGTGCCACGGCGACCTCGGCGGCCCAGCCTTCCTGGCGCTGCCCCCAGGCGAACTGGTACTGGCCCATGTAAGGGGTGAACGGCGACCTCAGTAGACCAGCCTTCCTCGGCGGCCCAGCCTTCCCGACGGCTTGTTTTCTGTAACAAAATGATGAACGGTGTTTTGCTGTAACTGAATGAATGGGATGTATAGTACAGAGAAGTCCTTGTTGTTTTGTTGCATCTGAACGAAAGTAGATGCATAGAAAATCTTGAATGGGTGTGGTTATACAAGAAATCTTTGGTCTTTTGCTATTGTTGTACATACTCAAATTGCAGATTTACTGAATGCATGTGAATTGGTTATAGAAATATGTCTTGTCTGTATTTATGATGAGCTCGAATTTCTGCGGTATTGTCTGCGACAAATTCATGATAGAGGGGCCTCTCACTCTCGGTTGGGTACATTTCATTAATTAGATGGTCCATGCCATCAGCAATTGCACTATTGACTGACTGTCTATATTCTCCACCTCACAAGACAACATCCCCTGTTCTGTTTAAAAGTGAGGCATGTACTGGTGTCAAAATCAACAACACTCAGCATTGCCTCGGTTTAGTAAACAGATAAAACCAACAACACTCAACATTGTCTGTTTACCACCGGTGCTGTTTACCACACTCAACATTGCATTTTTACCACAATGCACATCTAATAAAATCAACAACCCTCAGCATTACCCAAAAAGGTTTCCCCCGCTTTGTATTCCAAAGCAACCAGCCAACATAGTACTCATCTGACGCTGGGGCGAGCAGCACAACAAACCCAAAGACAAAAAAAAGAAACAGAATGCCAACAACGGCAGCTCGACAAAGCGCGGAAGGCCCGCCACCGCTGCGCCCTCCAGAAACACCCCACCTCAGCCCGAGGCTCCGAGGGCCGCATACTAAGCAGCACCTCCAAGAAGGTATGCGACGCCGACGACGTTGCTGCCCAGACAAGTCCTAGGGTTTCCCCCGGTATGCGGAGGAAAGTAGGGGATGGCTACCACGGACGCCCTTCAAGAAGGAATGGTGGCACCCGCCGGTGTCACCGCATCGATGCTGGACGAACCGGCAAGGATTTCTCCCGCACACCAAACACCACCGCCCATCCGGAGCCAACCATCCAAACAACCACCCAATGCGCCACCGCGGTTGCACCGCCGCCCACGCCGTCTCACTACGAGCACCACCACAAGGCTGAGAAGACCGGAGAGAAGCACCACGCGACGAGAGCAGCAGCACCAAGGCCGAGCGGAAGGGAACCACCTCCACCGTCGTCGTGCGAGAAGACGTGCCTCCGGCACTGTCGTGGTAGCTGACCGGACACGGCAGGGGGGCATACCAGGCCACCCCTGGGCCGGCCAGGCCCAAAACGGGCCCACTAAGCCCCGCCGGCCGTGCTGCAACAAGCTGGCGTCGGAGCCGCCAGCCCCCGTCGCGCAACGCCGCTCCCCTGCAATCCGGGAATCACGCCGCCGGCCCGCCCAGGCCCAGATGGGCCCCGTAGGGCCTAGATCTGGGCCGAGCGCCGCCGCCAGGACGAGCCACAGCGCCACCCCGCCGCCAACGACGGCGCGCCGCCCAGCCGCCTGCCTGCTCTGCGACGAGGAACCCCGCCACCAGCTGAACCGCCGCCGCCTAGGAGCACCCCCCCGGTGCAACTCCGCCCCGCGCCGGAGCCACCGGGAGGGGATGGGCAGGAGGGCCGCCGCCACCAACGACCCCGGGGCCAGGCCGGCCGCGGGTGCCAGCGACAACGGCGGGAGGAAGGGGAGAGGGGGGCTTGAGGCGGGAGAGAAAGGTGCGCGGTCGGCCGCCCGCAGGGGGGCGACGCGGTCGCGAGAGAGAGGGGGGTCGCAGTGACTCTGTTCACGAGTCGGAGATATTTGCTGGATCACAACCCTCAGCATTGCCCCTGCTAATTCAAGAACATAAGCAGGCAATGATTTCAGCATCACTTCAGAAATAAAATATTCAGACATAAATATTCCATCTTGGGTTCATCCTCCTTCTTTGTTCGGAATCCTGATTTTGCACAAAGGAAACGCCTCCAGACTATCACATTATCTTTGGTCTTGTTCTGTCCAATTCGAACTGAAAAACCAACGTTGTGTTCATAAGCCTCGTAAAACTCCTCGACTGCTTCGATGCCGTCAAATGTCATTCCTACAGTTGGCTTTAAGTTCTCATCTCATATGGGTGTACATGATGAAATCTAAAAATTACAAAACGCATTAGTCATACAAGTTACAATTTGTTAGTGGAATTTGAACCAAGTTGTGGTGATAATGTTACTCACACAAACTGGGACGTCCATAGCTCTTTTTTTTGGTGTACTGAAGCTATCCGAATTGATTGGGGGAGGATGTATTTCCATATCATGGCGGCCGCCCTCATTGCAATTATGGGTTTGCAAAACCAAATCACCACCAAGCTAAGAGAAACAACCATGGCATTGGCGTCAACAGTTTGTATCAATGGAGGAAGAAAAATGATCATCAAAAAAAATTCTATTGCTTACCTGTGTAGGAGGCAGGTTCATGCCAGGGGACAGAGGATCGGTGACACCATTGCTTATAACGACCGGTAGTGAATTAGTGATGCGTGCTCTGGAAGGCAAGTCGCAACCGGCATAGAGCAATGGCTCACGGCCATGGCCGGCGGAGGGCGTGGGATCACAGACAAGGCCGGCGGAGGGCAGGGAATCATGGTCGAGGCCGGCGGAGGGCTAGTGCTGTTGGACGGGGCTGTCGTCGGAGAGCTAGGGCACCTGGCGATCGGCGGCGGCGCAGGACTGTACTCCATGGCGGCACAGATAAAGCACGATTCGTTTTCCTTTCTTTTTGCTGAATCATTACCAGGCTAGGACGTAAGTGCAGGGGGTTAGCTGCAAAACTGTGATTAAGTGGCTAGTTAGATTCCCACCTCTCGTGTGCACCGTACATCCTTGATCAGATGGCGTACGATGATAGTTTTCAGTTTTTACTGAATAAGCGTTTTCATTTGATACTTCGCCCATTAAGTATATCTTCCTCATATATGAAATCTAGCCCAAACAATCTTCAAACAAATTACAAAAAACTAATCTTAGGGTTCCACCATGTTCCACAAAATGTAACTAAAATACCTAGTTTTGACTGAAAAAATTGAAGGGATAGGGGGAGAACTTGGGGATGATCAGATCCACGAGTTTTAATGGCCAAAATCAAAGATTTCAGAGGGATTTGGAGGAGAGGAGAGTGGGGTGAAGCCCTCTGTACATGGCGGCGTCTGGAGAAGATGAACCTGTGGGGATGAGAGCAGGCTTGGTCCCGCAGCCAAATATTAAGCCAGGGCAGAAATGCCATGACCCCTGGCGTTTCTACAAAACCTACGCAACTTTGGCGTGTCTGCCTGCCTTGTCGGTTGGCGAGGCCAGCGAGGCCTGATGGTGGACCATGCCAGCAACGCCAAAACAATTGGCGTTTCAATTTTCAATAGATATGAAATATTTTTTGAGGAGGTCATTTTGTGCTAACAAGTTCTGACAAGGCCGGAATAGTGATTTCGGACACTGCAAGGCCGCAGTACTGTGCGAAGAGGCCGTTGAGCGTTGAAGGCTGGATCTTGCTCCTGATGAAGTTTTTACTTTGAATCACCGGGGGAGCTCCCCAACTGAATATATCACTCAAAGAGTGCAGAACAGACCGCAATTGTTACAAGAAGAGGTAACAACTGACAGGGCATATACACATGACAGGCTGCGCATAATACTCTGGGAGTCTCGGGATCGGACAGAACAAGCGGTTGTATTGGCCAAAGAACATGGGCTGTATTTTGTATTCTGAAGTTCCTTCTCAACGCTACGTACACTTCTATCTTTATCTTTACTTATTATACTAGGAGAACACCCGTGCGTTGCCACAGGCTTTTAACTTATTTTTTGATTGCACCTAATTAAATGCTTGTGTGTTGCTACGAGCAACAAAATCTCGTGCCAAAACTAAATCTTGGAATGAGATACTTGTGACAGTATGTTTGTGCACGTACAATTCATACATGTATCGATGCATGATTGGCTTATCCACCTTGACCTCATCTCCCGTGAGCATCCCATCATCATCGTTCTTATCACGCTTGTTAATGTCACGCACCGAAACAAATTTATTTTCAGTAGGTTTGATTGATTTAGTCCAAAATGGTGATGCAAACATAACTTCGCCCAACAATGTAGAGTTTAAGATTCCCCACAGAAAAAAAGCTACGAGTCAAAGATGTGGCCAATCGTCTCCATCCAGAACTCTTTGAGCTTATCCTTGTTAATGCCTTCTTCCAGCTCGATGTTCCTCCATGGCAGGGATGAGAAGGTCTTTTGATCGATGGATGGGTATATAGGGTCAAGGAATCGATTCGGTTTGACTGGGAGGGAGAAAAACCAGAGGGTTGGAATGATGGTGGGAGGTGTGGTGGAAATAAACCGCGGATGCCAGCCTATCAACTCCACAATGCAAAAATAAGCCCGTGGCATGCCATTGAACAAAATTCAAATGAATCAAATTCAGCTCACCTACACGTCGGAGGCCCGACAGAATAAGTGCCAAAACAAATTGTTCTTAGTTAGACGCATGTCCGTTGCTACGGGCTACAACGCAGGCGCGAGTTTCTAGAACTACTTCTTTAGACTTTGTAATATTGTGCAATGCCATGTTGCCATCTGGTAATTTTATTATCTGCCCCAAAAATCAACATGCTGGCGTTTAAGCAGGACATTCAATCAACCAGGAACTGATGGTAACAAATAAATATCAGCGATATAGTTCATTCATTTGCAAATTTGTGAAGTAGCAGCACATCACATCACATAAATCACAAGCCTGCAAAAAAGATAGTGTTGCAACATTACTGACTACCAAGAAACCAATAGCTGGATGACAGACGTGGAGGCACGATGATGCGGTTCTCACTGCTTGCACAAGGTCTGGACAACACATAATCGACAAGCACAACTTTCACCTACAGGACCATTCATCTCCATCATCTCGCACACTGAATCAACGTAGCGCAACCTTAGACTGAAGGATCATTCGTCTCCTTCATGCCCTTGTCGGCTAGAGCAGCCATTGGGCATGGAGGAGAGGGACCCAGTGCTCCACATCCAGAAACTCAAGGGACTTGAGACATGGCCCTCTTGAGCCTCCTGTAAGCAGCCACCAATTCACATAACAAAAAAACAGTAAGAATTCACACTGTAAGAAACAATGGTGTTAAGCATTGAACTCACTTCCTCGTGAACTGGAGTGAGGCAACTATATTCAACACCTCTTAGAATAAATGATGATCCACAGTTACAAACTCATCAACATTGTTAGACTGTCAGGCCATCAAAGTTCACGATCTTAGGAATCCCCTTTGACTTTGAGTAGCATCTGCAATTGTTGGAAACCACGATAAAAACAGTGACATTCCATTGAAGCCAGCGGAAAATCATTGTCAGCTGGTACCAGGATATAAATCGCTTGGGCTCGTTGAAGATGACAACAAAGCAGCCGGGCCACCGACCTTCTCTATCATCTTCTTGCAGAGTCGCAAACCACCACGGCTGCCCATGATGAACAATGACGAAGCATAGGAGCAGAGCAATTATTACAGAGGTGAGCGATTTACATGTTGCACAATGTCCTGATATCATAGAAGTCCATCCTGCCAACTGGTGGCAAGTGGTCCTATCCCGGAACTTAGGTTGGATGATGGTCTACAACACACCCGTATCAAGTTTATCAATGTCACAACCATAACTCATCAGTAATTCCACCCACGAACGCCTCCGAGCTCGCTTTGTCTCTTATCCAACAAAAATGCAGTCTGAATGCATGGATAGAACTCTTGCCTTTATGAAAGAAATAGAAAAACGTTTCAGTATGTGAAACAAAATTATGGACGATAAATAGTAATCAACGTTTATCAGTTGTACTCAGTTTGCGGACAAAAAACTGAAAGTTACCATATTTTATCATTCTGTATTTTCTTCTATAAATATACACCTGAACATGTAAGGGTGAGGAGAACTGAAAGGGCATGAAGAATATCCTTCTTTATAAGTGTATAGCATTATATAAAGTAGCACCATGCCAGCAGGGTTATAAACCCATGTAACTTGTTTACTACTATCCCCGCAAAAAAAACTTGTTTACTACTATCTACTGAACTGTTAAAACAAATAGCGAGTGAGTAAGCAATACAAAACTTAAAGAATGATTATTTTCCCTGGTTTTATATGGTTCAAATAGTTCAGAGATTTTTACAAATTATGATAAGAGCACAAACCTAGCATCCCAATTGATAGCAAAATAATTCCCCAAGGGGATGTATCAGCCGATATCACATCTTTAACCATGTATCAACAAAAACAACCATGCAACTGATGACAGGAAACAATATATAGAAATTACCTATGACTACCGCATCATGAATGTTCTGACCGTAGCATTTTAAGTTTTTAACACTGAAGATACCTTTTGATACATGGGAAAAATAAATAGCAAAGTGGCTAGCATGTGTGGCGCCAAATATATAACAACTAAAATGCATAATGATAGCGGATTCTTCGGTCAGCTAACAGTTTATTGTCGTACAAGAATGGTAGGATTCACCCACATAAATGCACAAGTCATAGGTAGAATCACAAACCATGTTGCAACTCATAGTTTAATACTAACTTCAAGAAATATCATAGTTTTCTTGCAAAGGACATGCTTCTTCTTGCTTTCTAACCAAGTAACAATTTCTAGGGTTGTTCCATTTGTTATATTTACTGAATTTAGTACATACTCCCTCCGTTCAAAAATAAGTGTCGTGGATTTAGTAATAAATTAGTACAAATTTGGTATTAGATCAACGACACTTAATTTTGGGATGGAGGTAGTACAACCTAATGGAAATTATGCATACATCTTCACTAAGATTAATGTGGTTAAACATATATCCCTCAGTTTCATGTTATTAACATCATTATTGTTAGACCGATGGCAAAGGCAAACTTACCTGTTTTTTATTTTAAACATATTTTCTTTATGACTCTCCTCTAGTGTTCCCTAGCAAATAATAAAATTCAAAATAAAAAGGAATTAGAGTAGGATTGGAGTATTTTTCTGATTTGTCATATGTCATGTTACAAAAAGAAGGCATTTGAATCAAGTCGCGGAAAAATTAAGGCCATAAGAGATCGCCAAATTTGATTTTATGTCAGCGACTTATAATAAAGTAATACCAAAATACATTGATTATAGCTATGGAAACTCGGTCGAACTGTTGAGTTTCCACTGAGATGAACAATGCTCTCCTAGCCCCTTACACTGCCGAAGATGTTCGCAAGGCATTGTTTGATATTGGGGATCTAAAAGCCCCAGGCCTAGATGGTCTACATGCTATCTTCTATAAAAGATTTTGGCCCATGCTAGGTGATGGTCTGATAGATGAGGTCCTGCAAGCAATCAATACATGTACCATCTCGTCCGGTTGGAACGACTGCAATTGTGATGATTCCAAATGTTAACTCACCGGAAAAGGTAACCCAATTTAGGCCAATAAGCTTATGCAATGTGGTATATAAAATAATTGCAAAGATGGTGGCTTCTCGTTTAAAGATCTTTCTGCCAGAGATTATCAGCCACACTCAAAGTGCGTTTGTGCCTATCATACTAATTACGGATAATATTCTAGTAGCTTATGAATGTTTTCACACAATCAAGAATAAGAGAGAGGGGAAAGAAGGTCTGTGTGCTATAAAACTAGATATGCACAAAGCTTATGATAGAGTAGAGTGGCCTTTCCTGAAAGAAATTATGTTGAGACTTGGTTTCCGTCAAGAATGGGTGAACTTTATTATGCAATGCATCAACAGTTGAATACAGAGTTAGGATTAAAACGGAGGAAAGTGAGAGCTTCAAGCCTAAATGAGGCTTGCGACAGGGTGACCCACTGTCACCATACCTTATCTTGCTGTGTACTGAAGGCTTGAATGCCCTACTGACACATGCGGGGAAAATGGAAAAATCTCAGGTGTAAGAGTATGTAGAGACGCCCTACCGATAACAAACCTTCTTTTTGCGGATGATTCATTGATTCTTATGAAAGCCAATAAACAAAGTGCAGAAACTCTGAAAGCTGCGCTCGATCTATATTGCGAGGCATCAGGACAATTAGTTAGCGTTGAAAAATCTAGTATTTTCTTCCGTCCCAACACGAAGGTGCAGATTAGAGCACAACTTTGCACAACACTGAATATAATGATAGAGGCCCTCAGTGATAAATATCTGGGTCTGCCAGCAATTTGGGGATACATAAAACAGACTGTTTCCAATTTTTAATTGAGTGAGTTGTTAAGAGAATCAGTGGCTGGAAGGAAAAATTACTATCTACCGGGGGAAAGGAGATCCTGCTCAAGGCAGTGATCCAAGCCATACCTACCTATGCAATGTCGGTCTTTAAAATTCCTAAAAAAATTGTAAAGGAATCATCGACGCGATGGCGCATTTCTAGTGGGGAGACGAGGAGAATCAGAAGAGGATGCATTGGATGTCCTGGTGGAAATTGTGTGTCCCTAAAAATCAAGGAGGAATGAGATTTCGTGATATTCATTGTTTTAATTTGGTGTTACTCGCCAAACAAGCATGGCGTCTGTTGGATAGTCCGCATTCCTTGTGCGCTTCTATCCTACGGGCAAAATATTACCCCGATGGTGATCTGTTAAATGAGAAGTTAAAGAAAGGCTCTTCCTTCACATGGCAAAGTATAATGGCAGGCACAAATACACTGAAACGTGGCTACATTTGGCGAGTGGGGAACAGACACAACATCAATATCTGGGAGATGCTTGGATCCCAAACAATGCAACTAGGAAAATTGTAACGCCTAAGGGAGGGAATATGATAACTAAGGTAGGTGATCTCATTGATCCTGCTTCTAATACTTGGGATGAAGACCTGATTGAACAAACTATGTGGCCAATCGATGTACAAAGGATTCTTTCAATTCCCCTACCGCAACATGATATGCAAGATTTCATTGCCTGGAATTATACAAAAAATGGTATTTTCTCGATTCGATCAGCCTATTTTCTGGAGTGGGATCACCAGTATGGAAGTAAACTGAAACACTCTAACGGGATGGGGCGAACCACAACTAACCCTATTTGGAGTAAGATATGGAAGCTAGCCTGTCTGGGAAAAGTTAAAATTTTCTTATGGCGTACGCTACATGGTACAATCCCATGCCGGGTTACGCTAGCAAACAGACATATGAAGATCTCACCCATCTGCCCCACGTGCTCGGAGGGTTTAGAAGATACAAAACATATGCTCTTCCGCTGTAGTAAAGCAAAGGAGGTCTTGAAAAGGCTAGGGATGAACGATATTATTGATAAAGCTTGTGAAGTTGACCGTGCGGAAGAGGCGGTGTTGGAGTATCTACTACTCCTACCATATCAACATTTGTGGATATTGGGTTACCATAATGTACCTGAGATGATTGCTATTTCAGCATGGTACCTATGGTGGGAAAGAAGGAAGCTGGTACACAATGAAAAAACTCAAAATGTAACTCAGATCTCAATGGGGATTCTTGCTCTAACAAAAAAAATTGTTAATGCATTTTCACCCAAGGCGTCGATCAAAATGGAGAGTTGGTCTTGTCCTCCAAGAGGTTTCGTTAAACTTAATGTTGATGCTTCTTTTGATCACGATCTTCTTAGGGGTTCCATGGGAGCGGTCCTCCGAGACGACAAAGGCATGTTCATAGCTGGAGGAAATGAGAAAATAGATTTTTTGCGCAGATGTGTTGATGGCGGAAGCTTTAGCTCTAAAATTCGGTCTAACACTGGCGCAACGGGCGGGATGCAATCGCCTTATTATAAATTCAGATAATTTGGAGGTGATTGATACTATGAATGATGGAGGACAATCGGCGGGTGCGGCGGCAGCAATCTTTGATGATTGTTTACATTATGCTTGCGATTTCGTTATTGCTAGATTTAAACACTGTAATAGGGAAGCAAATAAAGTAGCTCATGAGCTTGCTAGATTAGCTAGATTTTCTTTGACTTCTGATTGGTTTGAGATGCCTTTAAACGAAATTTTAATGATCCTCATAAACGATGTACTACTTATTACAAATGAATAAAGTCTGAGTTTTTTTTAAAAAAAACTTAGTTGAACTGTTCATGTAGATATTTTAAGTTGCTGGACTTTATTGAACCTACCACAAAAAAATTGCGGCCAAGGTACTTGCACAATATCATTATAACTCTAAAACAGCCTATTCATTACAAGACATCCAGAGTCATGTCATCCAACTGGAAAAATAAAAATAAAAGCACGTCAATTCACATTACTTTTAGGAATATGCTGACAATATGCATAACTGGAATAGGCAGGACCCCTTATCATAAAGTTTACTACTTGACAACCTGTAAGTAATAACATGTCAGAATCTATTATCTACCCCCGGAGCACAACCACTAAGATTATGTACGGTATAATCAAGGAAGAAATATGTGGAAGCAGAACAATTATAGTACTAAACCACTAATTACTCCAGCACTGGCTGCCCCTGCTAGCCTTTAAAACCAACATCTTCCACATTGCGCGAGAGAGGAGCAGAAAACACAGACTAAAAAATTACATATGAATATAGCAGAGGCACACATATATAGCGGAGACACACAGGCTCTCAGTTGCTCTCTTAGAAGTAAATACTACATGTTTCGATACAACAATCGATTTAACCTATTTGGGTTACATATCAACAGTACAAGGCAAGCCTAAAATGGGAATCATATTTTAGTACACTGGGAATGAGTAATATAAGAGGAAGTATGGCAAATCATCTTACATTCCGAGGTGAACAATTAACTATATCCACAGCTTCCTGATTGCTCAAGTGCTCTCATAGTCCATCTGACGCAAATATAACGAACTGATATTTTGCACACAGTCTATGTTCTTCAATGGATGGTTCGGGGCAAAGAATTGGTTTATGGAATGCCCTTAGAATACGGAAGCAGGCCAGAAGGGGCTCACAGTTAAATTCCGAACTTTTTAGCTTGGTGTGGCCAATCATTCTGGAAACCTGAATACAAAGAAAAAATAGAGCATGAGTAATTATCATGTGACATATGTCAGAAGACATCGATCTTGGGACTTTGTACAAATGGCATGCTCTTGGCATCATTAATCCATGAAATGGGGCACAAATTGAAACCTTTATCAAATAAACTCCTGGCCCAGGTTTACACAAAAGAATATTTATAGACATCGTCAATTTTACAGAGGCCGACAAAATTAAATACCTGAATAATGCCCTTCATGCGCCAAAAGTTGTGCTTCAGGGCCACGATCTGAGGGTCATTTGGGTGTACCTGTCTTAGCTCATCCCTTACAGCATGAAAGCTCGTGTTATGCTCGGATGACAGCTGAACCACTTTAATGTCTTTGATGCCCCTTTCGACCCTCCCTGGGGACAACACATGAATCACCGGTGTTTGCTATGTAGAGGACCGCTTCGTTGATATGTACAGAAATCACCAAATAACACGAACCGACCAAGGCAATCTGCGGTTTGACGAGCCACTGATTTCTCATATGATTCAAAAAACCCTCCTCCATGGTAGCGTAGGATCTGTGGAGGATGTAAAGCCGAGACAGTCTGTTGTTCCATCGCAAACTCTGCATTGAAGTAATCATCAACCAGCTATAAGTAACAAAGCAATTGAAAGTCCGATGATTCATTCATCTAAAATGACAGACCACAATAGGATGAGATATCACCACTAATGTTTTATGCTCAAACAAATAAGTCATTTAATTCATGTCTAACTTATTGAGGAATATTATTATAACATGAATTGTGAAGGAAATGATATCATGGAAGCTTCTAAACAAGCAATCCCAAATCATGACATAAGTATTTCAACAAATAAGTGTCACATTTCAGGAAACAGTCAGGCATGTTCATGTATGAAGCGGGAAAGATATAACACACAACTACTCAGCAGCGAGGAGCAGTTGCAAAGGCAGCGGCGCCCAGGTCGACGCCAAGGCTTAACCCGGTGGTGTCCAAGTGGAGCCAGGTAGTAGCGAGCGCCTTCCGCTGACCAGCAGTGCCCGACCCCGGCGCCCATCGCCCCATTGTCTTTTCGATGCAGCTGGACAAGCACGACACATGAGCATATTAAGAAGCAGCAACACGAACACATAGGGGGCCAGCCACGAACAACAACATCAGTATGGGCCGGCCACAAGCAGAAAAGCCATGCACCGGCAAGAAGTAGCAGCGGCCACATGACATAGTGATGTCAGCACACGGGCCCGGTGGCCGGTAATAATAGCAGCACCTGCAACATGACGGGGCGGCGGTGTCGAGCTGGTAACCCTAACCCTAGCTCGCTGGCCCGGGAAAATTGGGTGAGCGAGAGACAGAGACTGACCTAACCGTCACCACCGCGGAGGACCATGGGGAATCGCCGGGAGGAATCGCCGAGGACCATGGGGAATCGCCGGGAGGAGCCGCCCTCGTCTTCCCTCGAGCACCAGCAGCGACAGAGGGGCGACGGGTTTCGATCTACGTGGATGGGCGAAGAGGAGTGAGAGGGATATGTAGAAAGGCACGGGATCTTGGCGGCGAAGGTCGACTCTTCTCGGATCTCAGCGGCGGCGAAGTGGCGCAGGGATGCGAGGGCGAGGCAGCGGCGAAGGGATCTGGTGGTGTGGCATCGTTCTCGCTCGAGGGCACCCTGGAGGCCTCGCTTGCTCGTCTGGTTAATTTTCGTAGATTTATTTTCGTAGATTTTTTTTACACCATTTTTTTCGGATCGACCGGAGGTTTGTCGCCTGGACCTCGTGGGTGCATAGATTACTAGATCGGCAACACGCCTTGGCGCGAGGGTGCCGGTCCCAACGTTGTGGTTATGCAGGAAATGCTCAAATTAGTAGTAACCCACGTTTAACATACTTACTCAAACAGAATATAACTAAATAAAAATAAGAAGAAACATTCACATATGATAGAAGCAAGAAATTATGGAGTTCAACATCACCATAAGATTATCATAAGGTAGCATCGAGTTTAGTAGGTTCATGAGATCACAAAAGATAACCACTTGACAGGAAGTGTGGCTTGCCGCACCTCACCTGCACCAGCCATATCCAACCCGGTAAAAGTATGATTTATATTCCGACAGTTCACAAAAACAAAAGGATCCAAAGCATCAAAGCCCATTAGAAGCAAGAGATGTAGCATGACATACCAAAAGAAAGCCACGATCAATCATTCATCAACTATTATCTACAGATGATGAGTCAGAAGGAATAAGAGCATCCATCATATCTATACATTATTTAGGCCTCATCCATAATTGTCCAATAGAATTACACAACTAAATATTTCCATAGAAAAAACTGCATAAAATTCCAAATGATACAGATGACCAAAATATATACTGGAATTCTTGTAAGATACATATATGACCAAAATTAAAAGATATCATAACTGCCAGCTCTATCGAATCAACAAAAATGATGATCTGATTTGCATCTGGCTACCAATCCACCACTAACACCATCGTTTCATGACCAGTGATACAAATATCCACTAACTAATCAGGCAAAACTGATCAATCTTGTACATAGTGGATACTGTCAACCCTTTACACTGTCCCCACGGGCATAATCGAGTCCTAACCTACTCTACTGGTACTTAGTGAGACCATTCCCGAGGCGAACATTCATATAGCGGTGAAAATTCTATCAAATTTGCGGTGTGAGACTAAAAGCACAGTATGGACCTTACTCGTAGCAGCAGGCCGACGTGTCCTCCCACGGGGTCGCTCCGCCACGCCCGCCGTTCTCTGCTGCATAGAGCTTTGGAAGGGCCATATCCATGCTCTCAACTATAGTAACTTCATTTACAAAAGTACATAATATTAACTTATATATGCATTGTACATTGTAAAAGGAAAAAAGTTTATTAGTCACCTTGACAGTGTACCTCCAAACACCAAAATGACTAATAATTTCGTAGGGAATTAGAAAAACAGCACCGAACAAATTACAGTTCAAGATGGACCACCTTTGTGCTTTTTTAAGAACCCAAGAAGAAAAGAAGCATCCGCAGATTCTTGTTGATACATTAGAACTTACAAAGTTTTTAATATACTTGACAGATCAAAATAGTAGGAAACTAAATTAACACGGCATTCCTAACAACAATAAAATAGCAAGCAAGAAGCATTAAAAGAAAACAGAGAGCAGCATGAGCACGCAACATAAAAAATTGGGTCACCTTAAGATCAAGAACCAGTGGCACTCTCTCCATTCAGATCAAGAAAGAAAACATAGGGCAGCATGAGCACGCAACATAAAAAAACTGGTTAACCTAAAGATCAAGAACCAGCGGCCCTCTCCATTCAGATAAAAAAGAAAGACCACCGTAAACATCCTAAGCCGCAATGGAGGCACACACCAACTCCTGCATACAAAACATGAAGTGTCTTTTAGTTTCATAGATAATGGTCTATGAAGGGTCTTTTACTAAATGCATAGTACCCTATGCCTTTAGTATCTCAACCAGAACCAAAACACAAAGAAATGGTCAACTAAGAGAATGGTCTACCAACATGATGAACCAAATTATCTCATAGAAGATACCATAACTGCATCAGGATCCAAAAATATGTCGTAAAAACATAGGGCACTATGGCCAATGTGGATAAGAAGACGTTGTCGCAGTGGAGAAGCAGAGACAGGGGGTCGAGGTCATAGGGGGAAGCGCTCACCCGAGGAGCAGGACAATACTATACATATGTCACCGAGAAAAATATAATCCAATGTATTGAAAAAATATATAAGCACCTTGACGATACTATACATATGTCAACCAGAAAATAAATAAAAGACTTACTATACATATACATATGTCCTCCAATTTCCATAAATTCTAATAAATAATCTTCAGCTAAGAACAGAGTTGGGAGCGACCAAAATTACACAAATAATCAAGCATAAACTTAAGAATAGGTCACAAAGTTACATAGTGCTCAAGGGATGTTCATCCCACTACTTTTGCAGCCTAAGACCATTTTCTATAGTCTACACTCCTCCACTTGTTGCCTATTCCAGCAAGTAGATGGCCTGAGGCCTGAATAATGAATCTATGTAACTAAAAAGACAGAGAATTCACATGACAGTGCCATGGATCAAGAGGCCTCTAATCTAAGAATATAAAAGAGGAAAACTATACAATAAATGCGATGAAAGCCAGCAAAACTGATATTTCCATCACACACCATATCACAAATTGAGATCATATAACCACCATTAGCAAATCAGACTTGAGATCACGTCCAACATTTCAGTCATAAATATTTTTAATATCAGGTTTTGAGGATGACAACAGGCTAATAATCAAATTCTGAGTTTGTTGCCATACCTTTGTGTTCCCACACATCCTAGCGTTCCAGATGCACTAATTTGCAGAACATTAACTCAAAGTACCTTGCACTATTATTCAGAATATGACCCTGGAGAAATCATATGCATGGATGTTAGAGCTGGTATGGCATGATATCCAAGCAGCAAACTAACTCAAATAGCAACAAATAAAGATAAATAAATGCTACCGGCGTGTTTCCAACCTAAGTGTGCTTCCGAGATTCTAGGAAAGATAAAACATCAAAATCGAAACCACTACTGATGAGATCTTATCAGATGCAACACCCCAAACACATTGTACTAAGCACACAAAAAGACAACTACAGCAGGAAATTGAAGAGAAAATATATTTTGAGCAGAAAAATTAACTGGTTTTCAACGATGGTAACCAAATTGGAATAAAACTTAAGTACACTAAAAAATTGAACAAAACTTAAGTAAAGTTTGCTGAAAAGTTCACTAAATAACATGGAATGCATAAACAGCCAGTACATCATGAGCTCCATAAAAATAGCAAATTCATCTGTTTCAGTACCTAATAGGAAAGCTTGGACCAAGTTTAGTACATAAGAGGTTCAGTACATAAATTTTCAACAAAGTATCCAGTTCATAACACAGTTAACAGGGAATATTTATGTTGCAGTGGATATATGAAGCTGAGTTATAATGGATAAAAGGATGACAACAAACAATAGTGACATTAGAGGGTAAACATGGTTCACCGGGCACTAATTGTGTTGTAGCACAAAATATAATAAACATTAAAGAGTAACTCTAAAGATCAGTTATAAGAAAAATGTAGAAAAGCAATTGTTTAATTCAAGGATACACTCAAACAGGCCTCCAAAATATTTCATAATATAAATGATATGATGCTCCCAGGCTTAATGTGAATAACTACTATGTTGAAATTTAATTTTCAAGATAACACATGACGAGAACTGTGATAGTGTGGATGTGAATCCTACCAATGGTGTTGTATTTCAGTAGTAGAATGTGATTGTAGTGTTGGACACAGTTTCATTTTTATAGATGAGGTCATGGCATTACATGCAAATGTAGACCTTCTAGGTATCAAATGCACAATAAAAGAGCACAGAAAAGAAATGCCTGTTTTGGCGAAATTTAACAGTAACTTTGATGCAGTGAGAACCTCAAGTTTTCCAAAAAGCGCTCAGTTTGAAATCTGGTAAATTAAACTCCAAGACTAAAATAAACATGAGATTTTCTATAGAATTTTTAGTTCTGTTCCATTTTTGGATGGGCTGATTGAGATGGACTTGCGCATCATGCATATAACTTGAGAATTAAATTAACCCTTAGTCTCAGATACACCTCACATGAGCCACTATTTTGTGTTTTTGTACAGACTGGCAATGAACCACTATCTTGGAAGTCTAATACCATAATCAATGAGACACATATATCAGCGATAGTAAGAAGAAAAACACAATATAGAAAAAGACATATTGTAGCAGGGCAGATCAGGATACAATGTGAGAGAATAATTGGTTTGTTCTTCCTTTTGATGTCAACGCAGTATTCCCTCACTAACATGTTTACCTTTCTTTGCTCCATGCCCAACTGGCATATGTCCGCCTGCACAAAGCAACGGATTAGAGATAATGAATGACAATCAAGAAATCTGGAATAAAGGTATACCACGCTACAATGTCGGGTGAAATCAGAAAAACATCAGTAACCTTATTTACATTATGTAAGTACTACTAACTTTGATTTTACCCAGGGTTGTCCGCAATATGAATATATACTAACCTTCAGGAAAAACATATCAGTACATTGCATGCAAGGATAGAAGATTTGTGCAGCAGTCAGGTCCTCACTGTCAGCGCGGCCCATAAACACACAACACCTGTGTGTGCAGTAAGGAAAAATGAGAGCTAATCTATCTTTGATAGAGTTGAAGTTTTCGGCGCTTTCGACCAGGACCCAAGAACAAGAAAGAACGGATCAAGACCAAGGCCTACCCACAGACCAACAACTGCAGCAACACATCCGGCGCTTCCGGCCAGGACCCAGACTCACGGGATTCCCTATAGTTCATACAAGCCAATCATGATTTTAGATGTAAAATTCATGTGAAAATCCAACCAAGCAAGGTCATTTCAAAAACCAATCAAGATTGTGAGGTAACGTGCCGGCCAGGACCTCCTCTTCGTCCATTCAGCACCACATAGCGCCATGAAAATGCAAGGAAAGGACAAGGGGGCTCACCTTGGCTTGATTTCCATCTGGTGTTCCTCCTATCGATGGCGACAATGCGCTCTAGCGCTCCTCCTGGAAGCATCTACGCAAGCAGCAGCCTCCACTCGTCCCGATGATGGCAACACAGCGAGCCCGAGGCGTCCTCCTCCATGATCTGCCTGAATCAAGCAATTGACCCGAAACAGGATTAAGAAACCCCGTACAAAAATGACATTGGAAATACATTATCGTAGTGAATTGTTGGTGGAAGAGGGGCAACAATAGAGTGATCTGCTATTGGCAGTGTCTTTTTTAAACATCCTCAACAGGTAGTTGATTAAGGAGAGGAGAGCCCACAAAAAGGATACAGTTTAATAAGGACAAATAGAATAATAGCAGGCCTGGAAATGAGCCTAGGATGGAAAACAAATTATGGCATGTCATGCTTTCTCAGCTATTTTTGGGTCATGAAAAAGGAAGATACAATGTATGACAATTGACAAGACTGGAAGATACAAAAGGACAACAAATTTGAACAATTCAACACATATTCAACTACGGTCACTCGTAGATAAAAACATAGGTCATGCAAGAAAGATTCAATTTCTTCTGTACTTGGAATAAAACTATTCTATGAAATTCATGCACACTGCAAAGAAAATCTTGCGTAACAATTAGACCTTGAAAATACTTGCAATTAGACCTTCTAATAAATAAGGTATGCAACAAATAAGAATAAAAAAGAATATCAGAAAGGTGCATTGCAGAATAAAAAGAGAAGATATCGAATAGCACAACTTGTACTTTGTATGTATCCTCGGATGATAAAACTGTTCCCAATACAGTGCAGAAAAATGTAAACGATTCTTGTTGGCTGACAGGGAAACATACCAGAATTTAGTAAATGAACATCACATTACTTGATCCCAAGAACACATAGGAAGTAAGTTTTTTGGAGGTACAAATTGGATGAGTTCATCGCCTTTGATAGAGTGGTTCACCTTCTCATAGGGCCTGAACAACGCTTACATCTCAGTCCTTGAGACACAATTTAATATTAGAAAAAAAAACCTGAATCAAACAACCCAAACTGTGGTAAGAACAAATTGGGAGGATGAGCTCACATGAAGATGCGAAAGCCGAGAGAGGATATCACGGTGGGAGCTGCAGGCCTTCGGCTACCTTCACAGGAGCAGGGTAACAGACTCGTGTCATCAGTGGTGAATCTCAACCTGGACAAATTATCAAGTGCCCAACATTTAAGACTCAACCTCGTGTCAAAAGATGCTTGGATAATAGCCTGGCGGTCAAGATTTTTTTAATAGAAATTGCTTCGACATTAGTCTGACTTGGAATCTTACCAGATGAGTGGGGATCCATGTATATGGAACTTCATATACAGCTATACCATCATAAGAATTGTCCATCAATATGTCCTGCCACAAAAAATGTGTAATTAGGTGCTAAATATTTGTATCACCAACAATATATAAATCTGCCAATTGTGAGCGACAAGCCAAGTAAAAAAAAAGGCTGACAACTGTAACCACCAAATGGCTGCAAGCATTCTAGCCATAAGGCGGATGATAATAAGTAGGATACTTGACAAATCGCAATAGAAAAAAATAAGGAAACATCCACAACCAGAAACCAGTGGGATTCCCCACCACCATCGCTCCAGGGACACCAAGAACTAAGCTATAAAAGGCTCAGGACATGAACTGATTCAGTTCCAACCCGCAGCTCAGTGATCCCCATCAAGCGGGTAATAACTAACAATAGGAAGTCGAGTGTAACAGCAAGCAGTGGAGCAACTGAATTCAACAGGCTCTAATCCGTGACTGGACTGTACACCACACACGCACACCTACCAAATCCAATCAAATCATTATAATACCCAGATCGTCGCTGCTTAAAAAACCTACACACACTTTACAGCTTCAAAACTAACAAAATCAAGTGAGGAAACAGCTGAATTAAGAAGGTTCAAGGACAATATAATTCATGGCACATCCGGAACTTACCAACATGTAACTTTTCTATCATGCAGCTGTCCCAAATAAATGTTTCTAGGAACAACATAATTACATAAAGATGCAAAAATTAAATAGAAAAGTTTCCAGGAACAACATAATTACATAAAGATGCAAAAATTAAATAGAAAAGGAGGATATACCTGACTCCCCACTATACTCTGTAATCAATAGGAACAAAAAAAATACATGTTGAATCACATGAGGCATCAACAAAACGCATTGGAGAAGAACAAACACCTTATGAACCCAGACTGACAAACCGGACAGTGAATCCATGGCGCATCCTTTGGCTCGTTGTGTGGTTGGATCCTGACGAGCATCGGCCGTGACCCTCCTGTCGAGAGCCAAAGAGGGGGATGGATGAGCGGTTAGCTAGGAGAGATCGGCAGTGCAAGGCAGGCAGGTACACATAGGAAGATAGGCACGTACCGAGATCGGCAGCGGAAGGCGCACATAGAGGTCCTGGGCTCCTGGCTGAAGTTGGGGAACACACGGAGGTCCTCGAGCGTGCTGGTCCTTGGCGTTCCGCTGAGCTTGGCGCTGGCATACGCCGTGCACGAGCAGTCCCGTGGGCATCTCTGCGCACAGTCCGCGAGGATGGCACCGAAGTCCACCACGATAGCCGTCGTGTCGGGGACCTTGCCGCGCTTCATTGGCACGAAGCCGCTGATGCCGTTGCGGCAGTCGAGCGCCATGGCGCCCACGCACCCCACGCGCTTGACCCGCGGCGCCCACGCCTCCGGCGACCGCGGCGCGAACCCGCGGAGGCACGCGCACACACCGTTGGGCCCGCATCGGTTCACGACGTCCTCCCTCTCTGGTCGACTCCTTCACAGCGTCGTCGGGTAGGCGTCGGCGGTGGCTCGTGCTCCTCTTAGCCGCGTCTCCTCCGCCTACTGCGCTGGCGGGCTGCGGCCGCATCTGGGTCAGACGATGACAGAGAGGAGGTGGAGGGGGCCAACGGGGAGAAGGAAGGAGACGGCAGAGGCGGGTGGACGCGGACGGCGCCGTCGGTGAGAGGGGTGGAGAAGGGGCATCGGGGGTGGAGCGAGTGCGAGCGCGGCGGCTCAGGCTGGACGTAGCGAGCGGTCTTTCTGGCCCGCTCGTGGCCCGTTCGGTCTTGGCCCGCTCGGTCCCGGCCCGCTACAGAAAATGGTCGGTCCGGTCTACCAAATTCGGCCCGAAAAAATCTCGGTCCGGTCCGGTCTTTAACCGGTCCGACCGAGCGGACCGAGAAAACACGATCACCGCCGTCGCCGTTCCTCGTCATCGCGGCCACCGGCAGCCCCAGGATGAACCACCGTGTCGCTGAGCTTCCCCTCTCCTTCCTTCCTGTCCTCCCCTTCCGCCGTAGCCTCTTGCAGCCGCTCGCCATCGCTGTCGTGCGTGCTCTGCCGCCGATCTCGTGTTCTCGACCATGGCGTCGACCCACCCGTAGCAGCAATTCCTTCCATGCAGTGGAATTTGTTGCCATGGCAGCGCTTTTCGCGGTGCAGACGAAGTGCCATGGCAGCCGTTTCAGCTCATCACGCACGCAGTCAAGTTCGGATCGTGGGAAAAACGGTCTATCGTGGTTTTCGTATCGTGGGAGCAATACTCGGTCGTGATTTTCACGTACTTGTTTTGGAAGGCGAATATTATGGGATTGCATGAGAAACTAATACCGACCTCTTCCTATAATCACGCGCCATCAATCCCACCCTGCCGTTTCCTATTGAGAATCGAACAGAAAATAGGAAGTACGAGAGAAAAAGGATTTGATCCGAAAATCACGGCGCGATTTGACGATCAACACCACGTCCAATTTGATCCGCTAATAACGGCATGTCCCTCACAGAGAAAATCGTGGGCTCATGCAGACGCTCTATTACTTGCATGCAATAGATAAACTGCTAATTAAGAAGCATCAAGGCACAGAGAAAATAATTGGCTAACAGCCGCGCCGCCCAGTGCAGTTCGCATAGCACGTCACCCACCTCGCCGCCGGCGCTCGCCCACCTCGCCGCAGTACCTACGTACGTCGCCCACCTTGCCGTTGCACCCGTCCACGTAGTCGCCGGTAGCGGCTGGCCGGTCCGCTCGGTCCGGCCCGGGCTTTGCCGCCGCCGGTCCGGTCCTTGAAAACAGGCCCGCTAGGCTGGTCGGTCCGGAACAATTTTTTATAAAATGGAACAATTTTTTATAAAATGGAACAATAGATAAAACTTAATTCTTTTATAAAATGGAACAATTTTTTAAGAATAATGAATGTTTATATGAAAATTTGAACATTTCTGTCAAAAAATTAACATATTTTTTTGAAAAGAATGTTTTCTTGTTTTACATTTTTATTAGGGAATTTTTAAGTGTACATTTCTAAATGGTCATTTAAAAAAAAAGGTAAGCTTTTTTGGGAAATTTTAAAGTTTTTTTAAGTGTGAACATATTTTTTGAAACAAGAATAGTGTGAAAGTATGTATGAAATTGGGAATATTTTTAAGCTATATTTATTGTGTTAAGGTTTTGTACAACATAGTTTTTTGGGACATTTTTAGGGAAATTTTACAGATAGTTGGTTGTTTGGTTCGGAAGAGTTTATTAATGTCTTTAACTATTTTGGCTCGGCCCAAACAAAGCACTTGATTTAGACAGAAGATGTTTTTCTCGAGTAGGATTTTTTGCTCATGTATTACTTTGTGACAATAGTTGGTTGTCAGTGACAGTGAATACAACCTTGAAGAGGCATCTCGCAACTTCCCATGCTTCTGATATTGCTCAACTCTGCTACTGCATAGCAAGTACTCCCTGCTAAAGTTAGCACAAAGTTGAGTCATTTATTTTGGGACGGAAGGAGTATACTGGAAGGGACGAGAGATAAATAGCAAGCATTCTTTGGTTTGAAGCAGCACATCTCATATACTGACTAAAAGGTCAGTCCTAGCTTTTTGCTCATTTACTGACTGAAGTGTAGCTTGCCTTCATAGGCATAGCTTTTTGTTCTTTGGTTTGAAGCTAGCTTTTTGTTCATTTGTATAAAATTTGACTCTAAAAGTACTACAATACAGAAAATTTGTGTCTGGATCTTCAGTACAAAACAGAGATGGCGGTATGTGTCATTTTAGAGTCAAAATTTTCAGTTTTATTCTAGAGTTAAATTTGTTGTTTGTAGTTTGCCTTCATAGACATAGCAACTGCTAGAATATATACTATTATGATATTCGCAACTATTTATAACCACAATAGTTAATTCCGCCAAGAGCTCAAGGCAAGCAGACTATCATTGGATCACATGATTTCATTTTTCTCCCCCAAGTTTTATTGGCACAGATCGGCGGCGACATGGATGTGAAGCGGCGGCGGCGGTGGAGGACGACACCAGCAACCGTGGATCTGGCCTTGACTCAGTCGGGCTAACTCGTTGTGCTACCGATCTCAATCGCCGTCAGCGGTGCACTGCTCCTGGACTTGATCTGCAACACGAGGATATCTGGGCGCCGGCCCAAGGCTTGGTAGTGGTGGCATTCTTCTTCGTCAGAGTTGGTCTGGATCCCGGGGTGGCAGCCCTGGATGGTGGCGGCCGGTGAAGCTAGGGCTTCCCGCGGCGGCATGGCGTGGTGCAGTCCCTGTCCAAGGCGGATCTGTGACGGCGATCTGATCTACGGATTGGTTCGGATCAGAGACGGTGACGAGCACGCGGGATCCATCTCGGTGGCTCTCACGGCTTGGCGAGGCGGGATGGGAGCCCTCCTCCTAGGCTCCAGTGGTGGCACACTCAGGCAGTGGCCGGTGCGCCAAGGCTCCTACGGTGGCACTGCTATTGCGGTTGGTCACCGGATCTAGGCGGCTAGATCTGGGGCTTTGAAGGCGGTCGAGACGATGCACACACTAGTAGAAAACAGGGCATTTGTCCCGGTTTAAGAACCGGGACAAAAACGTCGGTACTAATGCCCTCCCACTTTAGTCCCGGTTCTTACACGAACCGGGACATATGGGCCTCCACGTGGCCACTGCGGGCAGCACAGGCAAGGGGGCCTTTGGTCCCGGTTGGTGACATGAACCGGGACCAAAAGGCTTCCACGCGTCAGCAGCTGGCTGGAGCTGAGGTTTTTCTTTTTTTTTAAAAAAAAGTGGCTGGTTTAGGGGTTTGGGGGGTTAATTTAGGTTGTTATTAGCTAGCTAATAGAGAGAAGTGTCGTCTCTTATATCTTCATCCTTGGTTTACCAACGCTACTGCTATGTTCAGTTTACCCGCTGATATATAACTCATGCATGCTCGCGTCATACATCATCATATATAATAACAAGTCCTACTAATTATGCATCATCATACAACTTCTACTCGTTATTAATAACAAGTCACACGATCATCATCCTCATAGTCATCGAACCCAACCCTACATAATTGTTCTTAGCACATGATCATCAGTATCAGGTAGGACCTAAACACCCTTAAGATAAAATAGCATAAAACAATATAGACCCTGACTCTCCATTATGAAGAATGGAGACCATCCTGTCTCCAATTCTTGCGCTTCGCTTCCTTTTGCTTCCAAGAAGCTCCTTATGACTGTCCATACATTTTTTCCATTCTTTAATTGTCATGTCTCCACTTCTTTTAGGACAGTTGAGATTCGTAGGACGACCTGATTGTATGTTCAAAACATCAAGATGACCGTGCGTATACATCAGATGAGGCACACAATCATTCGGGATTATTTGTTGAAAAACACAGTAATAACTTTGTAGTTAGCAATGATGTACTAGTTTTAGAAGTATGCAAAAAGATGCACGGATGTCGTAATAGTAAAAAATCTTACCAGGGGATCTCCATGGTAGTTACCGTAGTTCAACACGTGCACTAGTGGCACGTATTGACCATAATGTTGAGGAGTTCGATTGTAGATATTGTAATTCTCAAGATCAGTACAAAATGCGATCAGATGATTTTTCTCCTTATAAGTTAATTCGGAGCCATCGGTGTAGTGGGTTTTGTCTACCATCTTCCGCACATTCTTTGAAGAATGAAAATAATCTGTCAATGGAAATAAGTTGTCAACTATTTTGAAATAAACAATATAAATTACTTAATAACTATGTTTGAGAAGCTCACATGGGGGAAGAATTGGAAGTGTATCCACAAGGACCCAAATGTCCATATTGTCTTGCTCGATTGTAGGATCATCAAGATCCATGGTGACAAACATACCCTCATCAAAACCATACATCTTGCAACGTGCTTCCCAATTTTTGCAACCAAACTGGATTACACTCTCAGCATTGTACAACTTTACTTCAAAATCCACACCATGATGGGTCCTTAGGTGAATTTTTTTGGTTTCCATACTTTCATGGTCTTCAAAACCCATCCTCGCCAAGACATAGGTCTTGCATAGCATGGGATAAACTAGTCGAATTGGAAAAGATGAAAAATACACGTTAAAATAGTTGAAGTCGTACGTGCTTAATTACGAAAAAACTATTGTCGTCGTTGCGTACCGTATGAACATCGAAGGTCTCCTCAAGCTTAATGCTGAAGCGCCGATCTTTGTCCAGCTCAAGGAACCTGTCGCACATACCTCAGTTGCCGTGGCACCAGTCGCACTCCGTCGGGCGGTTTTCGTCGTCCGAGTACGACATTTCCGGCCTATGTTCATAATTCAAATATTAAACTTGTACAATTAAATATATGTACTAAAAAACCTAAATTAGATCATTATTATTAATCACGGGTTGACTATCGGTGATGGTATAGCTCCTCCCACTACTAGGGAAAACCCTAGCAGTAGCGCGTGTTTTGTGCCTACTAGTAGCACGGGAAGCCGCGCTACTAATAAGGCGCTACAGCTATTGCTTAGCAGTAACGCGTGCCGCCACGCGCTACTGCTAGTACAAATAGCTGCAGCGCTTGTTCAGTACCGCGCTACTGCTAAGTTATCTACTTGCAGCGTGTTTCCTTTCCATCGCTACTAGTATTTTTTTTTATATTTTTTTATTTTTAGTGTATTTATGCGCCATCATACAAATATTGGTATGATACCAGCTGTTATGAGGTTTACATCATTATGTCCATAACAGTGTATTAAATGAAGGTGGATTAGGTTCAAGTGGAGGCAATATGTGGTGCATGTCAAAAGTATACTACTAATCCAAACTTGATCTACTTTGGATTAGTAGTACTTTCGATGTGCACCACATGTTGACTCCACTTGAATCTAATCCGCCAGCATAAGATATTTAATCATCATCATGGTCATTACCACCAACATTATTTATTTAATCACCACTAACACTAGCTAATAATAATCATCATAGTCATTACCACCAACACTAGCTATTTTATCATCATAGTAATAGTGTAGCACATCATCATCCTGAAACTCATTTCTAGCCAGCTACTCACTCCTGCTACTCACTCCTGCTGCTCTCTCTTAGGTAAAAGAACATAAAACATGTGTAGCTCTCTTCCTTGATCAAGTTGGAGCATGCAGATGAACCTGTCTCCTAATCGTGGAAGGCGCCTCTGGTTGCTGCTCCCTAGTACTTCTCTGCGCTCCCCCAACACATATTTGGTCCAGTCTTGCACTATTAAGCATCCGTCGCTAATCTTGAATGCACTAAAGTAAGCTGTAGGATATCTTGGCCGTAAGTTGATAATACTCATGATACCTTTAGTCTCGATCCCATAAGGCACAACATTCATCGGGAGTCCCTGTTGAAGAACATCGTATGGTAACATACTTAGCAATGAAGTTTAGCTTCAAAAATAATGTATGGAAAAGATGCAATGAGGATAAAAAGTAAAAATCTTACCATCCTTCCTAAATGGATGTGACCGTAGTTCATTACGAACACTATTGGTCGCACATTTTCAGTACTAAGATTTCTAAATGCAGGAAGAAAATTTGTCTTGACAGTATCAAGATCCTCAAGCCATGAAACATAATGACTGAGCTCCTCGCAGTTGAGTTCAGCCCCAGGACAGTATACGGTCCTGTCTACCAAGCGCTGGACATGTTTGCTTGCACGGAAATAAGCTGACAATACAAATTAGTTGTCAACTATTTTTGAATAAACAATATCAAAGACATAAATATGGTTGAGAAACTTACATAATGGTATAACTGGAGGCATTTGCACATTGACCCAGATGTCGGTATTACCTTCAATATCATCTTCCGGACGAATATCAAAGGTGATAACCATATCAGGCTCAAATGCATAAGTCTTGCATAGTGCTCGCCATGTTTTGCATCCAAAATAGGTGTAGTCGTCTGAATTGTATAACTTCGCATGGAAAATATAACCATGCTCAGTCTTCAAGTAAACTTTCTTTTCCTCCATACTATGACTGAAACCTATCTTGTCCAATACAAAAACTCTTGCATGGCAGGGGATACGCTAGTAGAATAGTAAAAAATATAAGTTGAAGCAAATGAAGCAGATGTCATGCTTAATTACGAAAAAAGACTTGTCGTTGTGACTTACTGTATCCACTTCGAAGTTCTCGTCCAGCTTGATGCTGAAGCGCCTATCATCATCTAGGAAGATTCCGTCGCACAGGCCGCGCTCGTCTTCGTAGTATTTGCAAATACCGAAATCCTTCTCGTTGTCAGACATTTCCTATGTTCATAGTTAAAACATTAATTGAAAATCGATCGAAGACAACTACCAAGATACTCAACACACAAATCCGGGGCACTCGATATTTCCTACATATTCTAGCACAAGTCATGCCAAAATTCACGAAAAAATCCGGCATGACCTTTGCTAAAATAGGACATATCGAGCGCCTGAAATTTGCCGGAACGGAAATGAATCAACACTCCGGCAAAACATAGGCCACTCGAAGGTATAACCTGCAAACATGACCGGCCACTTGGATATTGAGCAACACAAGATATACATTTCAAAATATCTTATAGGACTCAAATTAGCATGCATTCAATAAGCAAAAGTAGATCATCTCATGCGTCAGTACATCGTCGAATATTATCACTAATACATCACGAATAGTGTCATACATATAACATCACTAATACAACTAAAACTCTAGCACACGACGGGTATCGGCGCGGGCGGTGGACACCCACAGAGAAGGCACCATCACGGGATCATAGCTCCAGTGAGATCCCCGGAGAACCTGCCAGGTATTGGAGAACGGCCTGTGCTCCAACGCAAACAAGTAGCGACGGACGTGCGCGTCCTCCTCACTGACACGGTGACGCACCACCTCCGCGGAGTCCTCGAGCCTCTGGATCGTCACTGGCCCACGCGACCGCCACCAAAGAAGGTTCGGGTCAACGACAGGCTGGCTCCTCACCAACCTGCGCCCCCCGGTAGGTAGCGCCTCCCAGTACCACCCCGGCGGAGCCCAGTCCCGGACATGGCCGATCTGGTCAAGCAGGTGTCGTCCTCCGCCGACTCGACGACGAGGATGCGTGATAGGCATCGTCCACGTCGAGGCGGGAAAAATTGCTTTAACTAAAAAATAGAAACAAGTTCTTACTAACTAGTTCTATTAATTCAACTAGTTCTTACTAAAAATAAACTTACTATAAATAAAAATATTCTAGTACCTAATTAGTACCTAATTCTTACTAACTAATTAGTACCTAGGAACTACTGCCCTAATTACCATCTAAGTAATTAACTAACTAGCACTAAAAATAGCCTAGGGTTCATACTAACTAGCACTAAATACCTAGGGTTCATACTAAGCAGAGAAGAGGGATCGGAAGGGGAGAGAGGGATCG
>NC_057813.1:657565293-657567269 GCF_018294505.1 Triticum aestivum | reverse complement strand
GGGAAACGGCGGCACCGAGGCGTGGCGAGGCGGGGTCGGGGGAGACGGCGGCGAGGCGGGATCGGGGGAGACGGCGGTGGCGAGGCGGGGTCGGGAATTGGGGGAGGAAGCAGAGGAGAGGGAATCAGGCCGCGCGGGGGGTTAGGTGAAAATAGCTTTAACTGTAGCGTGGGAAGGAAAAACGCGCTGCTGCTAAAATCCATAGTAGTAGCGCCATCCGTAGAAGGGCGCTACTACTATACCTAGCACGCCATGAACGGTGTGGCAATTATAGTAGTAGCGCTTTCTGCAAGGACAGCGCTACTGCTAAGCTGCTAACTGTAGCGCGGTTCTGCTAAACGCGCTACTGCTAAGTAGCAGTAGCGCCTCATTTTAACAAGCGCTACTGGTAACATTCTGTGTATAAGGTTTTCCCTAGTAGTGTCCTTTCATTCCCGAGTGCATTATTACACCAAATCGTCTAGCACACGGGAATGAAGGAGAAGCTACCCCGCGACAGCGTGGATGATGGAGGGGGCTCCTAGATTTCTGCATAGAGTGCTCTTCAATTTTAACATTCAAAGTAGGAGTACTTTTCCAATATGAGCATTCAATAAGCAAAACCAAATCGTAAAATAAAGTAGTATTCAAATTAGCATGCATTCAATTATAACCAAGAGTACATCATCTCTTATGTCCGTACATCATCGAATATTATCACTAATACTCCTCGAATACTATCATACATATAGCATCGCTAATACAGCTTGAACCGTAGCGCCCGACGGGTATCGCGGGCGGTGGACACCCAAAGATAAGGAACCACCACATGATTATAGCTCCAGTGAGATCCCTGAAGAACCTGCCAGGTTTTGTCGAACCTGCCCTCCAACGCAACCATGTAGCGACGGACGTGCTCGTCCTCCTCGCTGACACGGTGACGTACCACCTCCGCGGAGTTCGGAAGCCTCGGCACCGTCACTGGCCCACGCGACCGCCACCAAACAAGGATCGGGTCAACAACGGGCTGCCTCCTCACCAACCTACGTCCCCCGGAAGGTAGCACCTCCCAATACCAGCCCGGCGGAGCCCAGTCCCAGACATGGCCCTGATCAAGCAGGCCTCCACCGCCGAGTCGACGACGAGGATGCGGGATAGGCATCGTTGACGTCGATGCGGGAACTACTTCTATATATAGTAAAATAAAGTAGTTTTATTAGTTAAATCAACTAGTTCAACTATAGTAAGCACTTACTATAAATAAATAAAGTAGTACTTACTAAAAATAAACTACTTCTATATATAGTAAAATAAAGTAGTTTATTAAATCAACTAGCTAGTTCAACTATATATTAAACACTTACTATAAATAAAATAAAGTAGTACTTACTAAAAATAAACTAGTGTAACTATAGTTCTATTATTTTTCTATCTAATTATATTAAACACTTTCTCTTCTTATTTTCCTTTTTCCTCTATTCTAAATATGAACATATTCATAAATGACTTTGATCATGCACAATTTTCATATACATACACAATATGAACATATACATAAATTGACAAAGAAAATTGTATGAACAAAAAATCATAAAAATTCTATGAACAAAATTAGAACAGAAGAAAAATCATAAAAAATCTATGAACAGAAAAAGATCATAAAAAATTGTCATATTCGATCTTTGCATGTATATATATATATATATGAACATACAAACATGCATATTCAACAATAATATCACAAAAAAATCTATTAACAGAAAAAAAATCTAACACAATATGAACAAATTACACAATATCTAACAAAAAAATCTATTAACTACAAAAAAATCTAACAAAATCTAACTCAATTAACTACACATCTAAATTATACTACACATCTAAATTAACTACTACATCAAATTAAATTAGCAAAAATTTTGCTCACGGGATGGCGACGGCGTGAGGGCGCGGCGAGGGCGACGGGCAGGGGACGGCGACAGTGCGTGAGGGGCGGC
>NC_057813.1:657562637-657564871 GCF_018294505.1 Triticum aestivum | reverse complement strand
AGGGGCGGCGCGGCGACGGTCAATGGTGAGGGGCAGCGCGGGGCGGGGCGGCAACGGGTAGGGGCCGGCGGCGTCGCGGGGCATGGGGCGGGGGGCGGCGACGGCGTCGGGGCAGCGTGGGTTGGCGTCGGGGCAGCGCGGGACGGCGAGGGGCGACGACGGCGACGGCGATGCAGAGACGGGCAGCCTGGCGCCGTCGGGCGGGGAAGAACGAACTAAACCAAATTTTCACCAGTGCTGCTTATATCACTACTAGGGAAAACCCTAGTAGTAGCGCGGGTTTTGAGGCTAGCAGCAGCGCGGATGGCCGCGCTACTAATAATGCGCTACAACTAACTCATAGTAGTAGCGCGGCCCTACCCGCGCTACTACTGTTGATGATATCAGCAGCGCTTTTTAAGAACGCGCTACTATTACCTAGCTGTAGTGATTTCGCCATCCCTCGCTACTGCTATATCTTTCATCATTTTCCCAGTACCCCTTTCCCTTTCAGTTTCCCCTTTCCCTTTCAGTTTCCCTTTCAGATACTAGATACTAGGTACTGCTAGTAGATATCAAATTCATAAACCATTACTAGGTAGTACTCCCTTCGTTCCAAATTACTCGTCGTGGTTTTAGTTCAAACCACGACGAGTAATTTGGAACGAAGGGAGTAGATAACAATTTCATGCATAGTCAACATGCATCCTCAAGCAGTACAAGGTCATATCAACGGCCATCATCATATGTAGTTCTAGATGATATCGACGACGATCATCATATGTAGTTCTAGATGATATAGCCACACACACATATGTAGTTCTAGATGATATAGCCACACAAACATATGTAGTTCTAGATGATATTGAAGACAATCATCATCCTCAAGCCAGGGCGGTTGGTGTTCCTGATAGTAATTAGGATGGCCTGTCCAACACGAAGATTCTTGCCATCGAGGAATTTCTTCCACCCAACCGAGTTTAAGTGTGTGCGACCGTCCGTGTCCACGCGGTAAGTACAGGTTGTGACGGAGCCCCTTGCAGTAAGGCGTAGTCCAGCTGAGCCTTCTTCATCAGGCTCGATACCATAACTCACAAATATGCTCTTTGCCAATTTCTGAATAAGAAAACATATCAATTAATAAACAGCCTCGCAAATAAGTACATATGGATTATCTACACTATTAATAGTTTCCTTAGATTCTACACTAATAAGCATGTGATCAAACTCTACACTAAAACATATCATCGACTAGATTCCACACAACATACCATATCATTGGACTGTACACTAAGTAATTCATCGGATAATTTGCATTTGTAAGTATAACATACCATATCATGTCGATCAACCATGGTATTTGTCAAGTGGGTCACGAATGGCACCCTGACAAAGTCAGCATGTGGCGGAATTATGTCCCACAGGGTGGACACCTCCTCGTCACTCAGCATTGTTCTTTGAGCTACGATGGCTTCATGAAGTGGGTCCTCATCATCTTCATCAAGTGGGTCCTCATTATCTTCATCATCTTCGTCATCTTCATCATCTTCCACCAGGTTGAGATAAATGACAACTAGCTTGGGTCTTTCTGCTCGGAAGGAGAAGCTGATCAACTCACCACTAGTAAGACGCATGCGAGCGACGAAACGGGCCCATCCATCTCCTCCAATCTGCGACATATTGCGTCCTTTCTAGACCTCCATAGTGTACGGCCCCCCAGGAGCCTCAAATGTCACAGTGTCTCCTGTCAGCTTGTTGAATTTCAACCTCACATTGCATGGGACGATCTGTGTAAAATATGACACAATGCAGTAATTTCAACACTGAAAATAAAATAGTTATTACATTTCATCTAATTTCTTACCGCCGCATGACGAAAACTCGGCTGGAAGTAGATGCCGAACAGCTTGCCAGTTGCAAGGCTGCTGGCGCATCTTGACTTGCACAGTCGACATAGTGGTGGTGGTGGTGGCGCCATTTTTCCTAAAGCAATATGAGCAAAGGATTAACGATCAACTAAATCAAAATGTTCTAAGTCAACTAAATCAACTAGCCTACTAAATCAACTAAATCAAAATGTTCTAAATCAACTAAATCAACTAGCCTACTAAATCAACTAAATCAAAATGTTCTAAGTCAACTAAATCAACTAGCCTACTAAATCAACTAAATCATATCAACTAAATCAAAATGTTGCATATGAACTAGCCTACTAAATCAACTAAATCAAAATGTTCTAAGTCAACTAAATCAAC
>NC_057813.1:657552893-657562509 GCF_018294505.1 Triticum aestivum | reverse complement strand
TCAACTAAATCAAAATGTTGCATATGAACTAGCCTACTAAATCAACTAAATCAAAATGTTGTAAGTCAACTAAATCAACTAGCCTACTAAATCAACTAAATCAAAATGTTCTAAATCAACTAAATCAACTAGCCTACTAAATCAACTAAATCAAAATGTTCTAAATCAACTAAATGAACTAGCTTACGAAATCAACTAAATCAAAATGTTCTAAGTCAACTAAATCAACTAAATGAACTAGCCTACTAAATCAACTAAATCAAAATGTTCTAAGTCAACTAAATCAACTAGCCTACTAAATCAACTAAATTATATCAACTAAATCAAAATGTTGCATATGAACTAGCCTACTAAATCAAAATGTAGCGGGCAGGAGGGAGAAGGAGGGGCAACCCGAGGAGGGAGAAGAGAGTAGGATGGAGGAGGAAGGCGGAGCGAGGAGGGGCCGGCCGGCGCGGCCAGTGGAGGGAGGACGGAGGAGGAAGGCGGAGCAAGGAGGGGCCGGTCAGCGGCGAGTGGAGAGGGAGGACGGAGGAGGAGGCCGGTACCGAGTCCAGCAAGGAGGAGGAGGCGACGGTGGTGCAGACGGAGGAGGGGCGACGGGGGTGGACCGGCGCGAGGGATTGAGAGGGGATCTAGTGAGTGTGTGACTGTGTGAGTGGATCGGATAGAGGAGATGGGGGTGGGAGATGAATGACTTAGCAGTAGCGCGCTGTAGGAAAAGACGCTACTGCTAAGCTATCTAGCAGCAGCGCCTTTCACAATAAAGCGCTACTGCTATGTGTCAGCATGTAAAAATAGACTTTGTTCAATATATCAAAAATACATTGATCATCAACGATCTTTTTGTGTACAATCTGATTTGTCAATATGAGTCCTCACCGGTTTAGGAACAGGTGAAGACTCATATTGCAGCCACAAATTTTACACATAGAGTTCAATGAAGACCAAGTGCTTGTCAAAGTTTGAGAAGTAACATATTTAAGGTGGTAGAAACTCTCTTCACGGAGCGAGGTGGGACTAAATTTTTGTAGTAAACTTAGCAGTAACGCTTATTCGACAAATGCGCTGCTACTATGCTACGTAGCAGTAGCGCCCGTCGTTATAACGTGTTGCTGCTATAACTAGCCTCGCGGCGGCCTCGTGGGAATTGTAGCAGTAGCGCCTCTTTGAGCGGGCGCGCTACTGCTATATTTGTTTCAGCAGCGAGTTACTGCTGAGCACGCTACTGCTAATTAGCAGCAGCACCTTATTTTAAAGCGCGCTGCTGATAAGATTCTGTTTATAGGCTTTTCCCTAGTAGTGTATAGGCAAAGCATTGGACCTGATTCGTGAGACCAACCGGGACCAATGCACCCCTTTAGTCCCGGTTGGTGGCACCAACCAGGACTAAAGGCCTTGTGCTGCCCGCGCCGTGGCATGAAAGTTTAGTCCCACCTCGCTAGCTAAGGGAGCTCGAGAGTGGTTTATATGCCCCAGTCCCGCTGCCCTCTCGAGCTCCTCTCAAATGCAGGCTTACGGGCCTAAACACACTATATGTGCCTGTGGGCCTATTGGGCCTACTGCGGGCCTGAATCCTGACCCATTGTTGGGTTTCTAGTTGTATTCAGGCCGTGGTGGCCCTTTAGGTGGCACTTTTTTTGCTTTGAATTATTTGTTTTCTTTTGATTTTTTGCTTTATTCTTTTTATTCTTTTTTCTTTTAGCTCAGAATAATTATAATCTTTCTGTTACTCCATTAGTTTCCAAATTTATGACAATTCTTTTTGCTACTAAAGTTTCTAACAAAAAATTGTTTATGATAATTATTTCTGCTTTTCATGTTTTGAACAGAAAATACTTTGATAATTTTAGTTGCATAAATTTTATATAATTTTAGTTTAAAAAATACTAGAGGTTCATAAAAGCTTTTTAGGTTATTCCTTTTGCTATTAGAGTTTTATAAAAGCATTTACTGGTATTTTTTGAGCTATAAGACCTTGAAATTGAAAATCATTTCAAATGAACTCTCAAAAGGTTGAAAGTTGGCATGGTATCATCATTTCACCCACATAGCATGTGCTAAAAAGTTGAGAGGGTTATGGGAAAAACTGGATACACTTCGTGTACAAAATGGACAATCTCTTTCGAAGTATCAGGGTTTCATACGGAAACTCATCTGGTACACAGGGATTTCATTTTTTAAAATTTATTTGAACTCCTGACTTTTTGTGTGTTCAAAATGCATCATTCAAAGACACATCATCAATTTTCAACCCTTTCATTTGTTATTTTTCATGCATTTACTGATTATTTTGAGCTATAAGACCCTGAAATTTAAAAGCATTTCAAATGAACTCTGAAAAGGTCGGAAGTTGGCATGGTATCATCATTTCATCCACATAGCATGTGCAAGAAAGTTGAGAGGGTTACGGCAAAAACTGGATGCACTTCATGTACAAAACGGACAATCTCTTTCGAAGTATTAGGATTTCATACGGAAACTTGTCTGTTACAACAGTCATTTCAAATGAACTACGAAAAGGTTGAAAGTTGGCATGGTATCATCATAATAATTGTGGAGAAAGTCTTCACTTTTTCTTCGCTTGTGTCCTTTCCTTATTGCGCCGTAACCATGGATAATCTTCATCATTTATCAGGATGCTTGGGTCAGCCTTGACTTTGAAGGGAGGAATTTCATGAAACTTTTCATAATCTTCGGACATGTCTGTCTTGCCCTCCACTCCCATGATGTCCCTTTTTCCTAAACACTACTAGGAAAAGGCCTACTAATGGCGCACCTAATTTTGCCATTAATGGCGCATTAGTGGTGCGCCATTAGTGCCACGCCATTAGTATATTTTACTAATGGCGCACCACTGGTGCGCCATTAGTATCTTATATACTAATGGCGCACCTCTGATGCGCCATTAGTGTATACAGAAGTGCGCCATTAGTATGCCTCCAAGGGGGACATGTATACCCAGGTGCTCTGGCATACTAATGGCGCACAGCAACAAGATGTGCCATTAGTAACTTCGGCATACTAATGGCGCACTGTTTAATGATGCGCCATTAGTATACTTTGTCATACTAATGGCGCACTGTGATGTGATGCGCCATTAGTATGAATATTAGGTTTTTTTATTTTTTATTTTCTGTTTTTTGCACAGGTTACAAAATGTATAATTGGACAAAATATAGACAGCACACATCAACAACAGATTCATCGAATACAATAGAAGATTAGTCTTTGAATACAATTCATCATATTAGTCTCCGAATTGAAAAGACCGAACAAAGATAGAACATTATATTACAAGTCTCGAGACCGCGAGTAGCGAGTTTATCTTCACATTACAAGTCGATATCGATCATCTAAACTACCATCACATAGAAGAGAGCTGCGGTCATCACGATGAGCATCATCACGATGAAACTCGTCTTCATCCGGTTCCTCCAACGCTCCCTCCCCTCTCCCGCTAGATAGCGGGCGTATCTAGATTTGGCCTCGGCCCTAGTGGTGTACCCTTTGTAACTGTTACCGCTGAATCGGTGAACCTGTCTCCGACACTCCTCCCAGTCGTCGTAGACTCCGGGAACCTTACCCTTGTACACGACATACGACGGCATCGCTATGCACTAGCCAAACGAAACGTTAGTACCAATTCACAAACAATACATAAGCAATATATAAGTATGCAACAGGACGATCGGAAGAGAAAAGCAAGACATTAATAGCATCGATTACATCTAAGTTGAACGACTCTCGAAACCAAAGAGACATACTACAAGTTCATTAAAGTTTAATTACAACATGAGCCAATCGATGTTTCAGAACTAGACACAGTATCACTGCTTTCGACTCTACTCAAGGGACCGGAGCGTGGATGAAGCCGCCGTCTATCGTGGGAGTCATGAAATAACGGTCGTTGTCAGCCTGCATTTGTAGCATTGTGTCGATGTCACTGTTGGACGGTTGATTGTTGAGGTAGAACTGCCCCGAGGTACGAAGGACATCTTGATGGATGATTTCCGCAAACTCCGACTGGATGCGAAAGAATTCTTGTCGAAGGTCCGCGTCCTGGATTGCCGACACACTCTTTGCCCAATCTTTGAGTTTACTCGGTAGAAGAAGTTGATGATGGTCCCGTACGATCGCCCGCATGTGATGGATGGCATAGTAGGCACCCTTCTGACCGCCAGGCGGCTGCTTGACGCAGCAGAACGTCGTATTGTGGGAGAACACGTGCTTGCCGTACTTACGAATAGGCTTGGTGAAGGTGCCTCCAGATTTGGCGTAGCCGGGGAGAACATCATCAAGAACCTTCTTGACATTTGTGTAGTCTATGCTCGACTGACGGTCCGGGTCGAAATACGTGGCCATGGAATATTTGGGGCTTAGGAGGATGATCATGCAATGTGTGTCACTGCAGAAAACACGGAATGTTAAAAGAAAAACGATCGAAATCTAAGAATTCATATGTTACGGGCCGGTTGAGGGGAGGACTTACTCGGGAAAGTAAGGCACGAGGAAGTTATCCTTATCTTGGTTTGCCAGAATGACGCCTTCAAGGTAAGAACTCGCGACTTGCCGGTCCCCAGCGCTGCCCAAGATCTTGGCACGCATGTAGAAGGGGTCGACTATCACGATGTCCAGGGTCTTGTCGCGAATGATCCGCATCTCCATACTCAGCGAAAATAGCAGAACGAAGGTGTAGTGCAGCGGATGAAGGTTCAACATAGCATGGATGTCATCAAACCGCAGGACGATCGTACGCCCGATGGAGTTATCCACAAAGCCCTTGCCCTCTGGCAACTTGGCCGCGAAAACCAGGTATGCCACATCCTTCTCTCTGAGACGCCGCTTCTCCAAAGAAAGAACACTGTCATGCAGACTCCGCATAGCACCGGTTGCAGCATTGAGCATATTTGTCGGTAGCATCGCCCTACCCGCCACATGCACCCTCCTCGAGATATCCTTAGATGAAGGTGGCCCGTCCTGAGCACGGATCATACTCGGTGCCGGCTGGCTCGCACCCTTCTTAGTCTTTCTTTTGCGTGCCTTCTTCTTCTCCTATAATGGGACCGAGTTCTGCTCACAGACCGCCTTCTTGAGTGTGTTGGGGCTGATAATATTTCGCACCTCGCCTATCTGAGGCTCGGTGAAGTCGGCAGCTGGAGGCGTCTCCTGAGAGCTGAACGCCAGACGACGCCTGTTGCAACTTGGCTTCTCCGCGGTACCAGCTAGATCGCACACGTCTTTTATTGGGTTGGGTTCTTGAGAAGGAGGCCCCATGAAGTCACCATCGTACCCATGATCGGCAAAGTACTGATCGACGCTGCCAAATGTATCGTCGTCATCGTCATTCTGATCCTGTGCCATATGCATGTTTGGATCCAGTGGCATAGGGATGTCCGGCACCGTTGCGGCGGTCTTGCCATGGGGCCGACTTGGCGCCGACACGACTGGTGGTGTTGTCTTTGGGGTGGTGTCCCCCGCCCCCAAACGAATCTGGCTCTTCGGCCAAAGCAGGGGCCAGCTCAGGCAGGCGCTGAGGGTCATCACGTCATCATCGTCGGCCCCGACAGGTCGAATCGGAGGTAACAACTCGTCGCAGCCTGGCAGCACCCGAACCAGTTGAACCCTAAACAAGTTGGGTGGCATCTGGGTACCGTGGAACAAGGGGTTGCCCGGTTGAACGATTTTGCCCTTGGTGACATCGACCAACTCGTTGTTCACGAAGTGCAGGAGAGTGCACGGAATGTCGGCGGCGCCCTGCGAAAACATGTAGGGCGTCAGGGATGCCCAGTCAAAGGCAATGAGATGAAGTCCTCGGCCGAGAGAGGCTTAATTAGTTACCGTGATGATGGCGTCGAGCTCGGCTAATGTCGAGGCACCGCCAACGGCAGGCGTGCAGTTGACGGAGGGGCCGCTTGCTGCAGAGGTGCCGGCCGGCGTACACCCGGGTGGATTAAGCTCCCGTGCCAGCGTCGGAGACACCAATGCCGCCTCCGCCGGAGGCACCAATGGCCCCGCCATCGCATTCTGCGAGTTGCTGGCCGTGAAGCTAGGAATCGGGGGCGGCCCCTGGTTGCCGCCCGCAATCCACGCACTCAACCCCGAGATCAAGGTAGGCACAATGGCGGTGATCGTCGCTCCGAGTCGTTGTTCCACTTGCTCTTGGACAATCTCCGGAATCCGCGCCACCTGTGCCTTGAGTTCTTGAACCTCGCGCGCCTGGCTTTCCGAGCTGGTCTTTTTCTCCTTTCGCCCACCATTGTTATAGTATGACGACCATTTTGTCGACAAGCCTTTGCCGGCCACACGACCAGCTGACATCGGCTTACTGAGCTTATCCTTGTTCTTCATTACATTCAACGCCCTATTTAGAGTGGTGTCCCAAGGGTTGCTCTTAGTCGACCCCGCGCTACTGCTTTCAGTCGCCTGCAGAAGGAATGTGAACCATTTAGAAATTTGGCTTCATTAATTAGAATGCAACCATATGGAGCTAATTACGCGGGGGTGTATTCCTTACCAGAACAAGCTCAAGCTTCCTGGTCTTCGGATCCGTGGTAAGCTCCTTTGTTTTCGGGTCCTTGTACCGGGCCCTGACAAAGTTCCTGGTTTGCTTGTCACCGTATTTATCGAAGAGGGGCGGTAGGCCTTGCTCGGCACGGTCCGCCTCCTCCTTGTCCCATATAGGCTCCGCCACTCTGTAACCGCCGGGACCGAGTGTGTGTTCCCCTATGTTCAGCTCCCGCATTTCTTTCCCCCACTGACTTGATTGGGAGTTTGCGGTGCTCGAGCAATTGATCTTGAAGTCGTTGTAGTCATCTTCGGTGATTGAAGGATTTTTCTCCTTGATCTTCTCATAACTCTCACCTTTCTCGATCATTCTCTTCACATTGCTTTTCCAAGTAGACAGGGCCTTGCTCATCTTCGTGAGGGCAGCATTGTTCACTTTATTCCCTTTGAGGCTTGTGTTTGCAAATTCAGCGGGGAACTTGTATCGTTCGTGCAGCTTTGTGAAGGAGGTTGCGCAAATTCCCTCGGTCAGGATGCCTCAGGTTCTCGGTGTTGATCGAGACGGTGCTCCGGAGAATGCACCCGAGCTGAAGCGAGTATCCCTTGACTATTCGTTCGGGCGCCGTTGGATTCCCATTGGAGTCCACTTTAGTAACTTCCTCCTTGAGGGTGAGGAGCACGATCGGGCGCCGGTCCTTCCGTTGCCTCTTCGGTTGGCTGCCATCTGTGCGTGCGCCGCCATCATCAGTGGTGGCATCCTTGGCGGCACCATCAGTGGTGGCATCAGTGGGGTCATCCTCGGCGGTACCATCAGTGGTCTCAGGATCGGTGGGGAAGGCGGCGACCTCATACAACTGAGGTTGGTCCTCCATCTCCTGGGACAGCTCCCAGAATGCCTTGCCGCCCGAACCCCCGGCCTCATCGTTGTTGGCCATGTTTCTCTCTAAATAGGAACAAAGTTTGGTCAAAAAGTTGGTTATTGTTTAGGGTTTGTCGACACCGAGGCATCCTAAAAGCTAAGCTTTTATCATTGAGGGTTTTTCGACGCCGAGGCACCCTAAAAGCCTAAGCTTTCATCATTAGTCACAAGTACCCCATATGTCCTATTTTTAGCAAAGTCATGCTAAAATTCACGGAAAATTTCAGCATGACCTTTGCTGAAAATAGGACATATGGAGTACCTGAATTTGCTGGAACGGAAGTTAATCGACATTCCAGCAAACTCAAGGGCCTCTCGGGTGGACAAGGCAAAAAAGGCCTCCATCACAACAAAGCAAATCATTGCATGGGCATACAGATGCTGAAGTAAGAACGCCAGAAGTAGCATTAAACCATTTCCACAGTACTATGGTGATTTGAGATCATCTATTTATGTTCGCAAAGAGTAGTTTATGATCTAAGACTAAAAGGAAATGCACCAGCAGTACTAAATTGTCGGTCAGTCTCAAAAACTGATCCCAGCATTTTAAACAGTCCAAAGCAAGAACACAAATGTGGAAGCAAGTCAACGCAAAGCTATCTTTTCTTGTTTATCAGAAATGCACCCTAATTAGGCATTCACAAAATTAAGAGCAAAGTCTAGCTTGCAAACCACAAAATTAAGAGTAAATTTTTTTCAATTTTCATTGATGTTTCAAATTAGATTGGTGCACATGTGGCTGCAATTTCTATTGGTCATCCAAGATGGGTGTTCATAGTAAAGTACTATATAGTGGCACTAACATAACCAAGGATTGCTTTAAAAAAACATAACCAAGAATCACCTTCCACGTGGCTTCTTCTATTGAGCCTGGCTTCCTTCTGCAAAGTGGGCAAATACTTCTGTCTGCTGCAGTAGGTACTTCAGTCGCCCTTTCCATTCTTGTTCTGTGATCAAAACCACGATGAGAATGCAATACACACCAAAGAATATCATATACAAGAATTGCAGAAATTAAACAAGGTCAGACCCACACTATCTATTCTTTCTTCATGATAAAATCAGGAGCCCCATATAAACAGTCTAAACAGCACATGTGTGACCAACATCAACAAAGTCAGGTTGTCCTAAGAGGCTAAGATATTTGTATCAACTGGCATAGCTCCATGCAAATTACAGAATTAGTACATCAAAAACAAAAATAACCAGCATGTTGCCAACAGTCTAGACAGCACAGCATGACCAAACACCAACGAAGTCAAGTTGTCCAAAGAGGGTAAGATATTTGAATGTTCCATGCACACAAAACAACCAGCAAGTTCACAAGGGATGGTGAAGATGAGTAGACTAAACTTTTGGGGCAACTCCTGTTCAGGTGTCCAAACGACAGCAGATGTCTATTCTAGTTTTAGGGCACACAGCCATTTACTCTTGATCAGGTGCTAAGTCAAGGCATAATGACAAACTCATATTTGATTATTACAACTACCGACAGTGAATATCACATCTCAAGGAGATGGATCAGAAATATTGTGCATACAACATTAGTATACACAGGCTGATAGGAAAACTTACAATGAAGATAGCATGCTGACAAATCAACTGTCTAGAACAGAGAAACAAAGATAACAATATCTACTCCTTTTAAGTGCTCACCAACAAAATAAGTAACTGGGACTAGGGACAATCTCTACTATTGCATGCAGACACAGCTTAAGTACAAACTGACAACAAAATAAACAGAGCAATCGCACACATGACATTCATCTAACCTTGCCTCACGATATTACCCTAAACTTGATGTATCAGCTGGTGCTCTAGCAACTAAAAATAGAACTGACGAAGTAAAGATGCAGAAAAATGACTTCAAACTGGTTGGTGTCTCTTAAATCTAGTGTCATTCACGAAAAGAAGCCTGATTTAGCAGCTAATTAATCCAATGGGCGAACTGTAGGGGCGTGAGCAGAAGCAGGAAAGGCCTAGGGTTTACCTTGCACGGCGGATCTGGTGGAGGAGTTGGTCGGCGGCGGCGGTGGTGGTGTGGATCTGGTAGGCGGTGGAGGACGACGGGGCGGCGTCGAGGCAACGGGGCAGTGGCGTCGGGGCGGCGTCGAGGCGGCGGGGCAGCGGGGCGGCGGCGTCGGGAGAGGAGAGGGCGGCGTCGGGGCGACGGGGAGGAGACGAGGACGA